>NW_028163159.1:32500-96185 GCF_964263955.1 Coregonus lavaretus | reverse complement strand
ATTTCAAAGCCCCACAGAGGTAGAGGATTAGAGGGGTTGCTAAGGCTGGGTGTTGCTAAGGCCAGGATATCCAGCCGATACCTTCTGTGTGTACAACTTGGTTCTCGTTTTCCACCTGGGGTACTGTGAATAATAAAATAAGGAACCGATTGAGGTAGTTTTGGTCAGATAGTTTGGAGTTTTCTTCAGTGTGTGTGTGTGCGTGCGTGTGCATGTGCGTGTCTGTGTGTGCGACTCACCGCCGGGGGCATTTGTAGGTTGTGCCATGCCCATGCTGTACTGGGGAGGTGGTGGGTACATGCTGGGTTGGGGACCTGATAAATAAGGGATAGATAAATAAATACATCAATACACTGTGTCATTTACCTCAAACCCAGGGATACAGAGGGTTGGCCAGCACTTAACAATGATGTTCATGACATCTATGGCTATCGTGACACATACTTCCAAAACGCTTAATGAAAACACTGTTGAAGGGAGTTGCTGTCCAGTAACATTTTAATTTACATAAAGAGTAAGGGCTGGTTTCCTGAACACAGATTAAACCTAGTCCTGGTCTGAAAAGCATGCTCAATGGAGAATCTCAATTAAAATAGCTCTTTAGTCTAGGACTACACTCTTAGAAAAAAGGGTTCCAAAAGGGTTATTTGGCAGTCCCCATAGGAGCACCCTTTTTGGTTCCAAGTAGAACCCCTTTTGGTTCCAGGAAGAACCCTTTTAGGTTCTTTTTTTCTAAGAGTGTAAGCTTATACTGTCCCTAAGAGTATCAGTGTAGATCTGATCTCTTACCTCCCTGGAAGCCAGGCTGAGGGGGGTAGGCTGCTCCCCCGCCATTTCCCTGGTAGCCCGCTGGGGGGCCGGGGTAGGGGAGAGCCGACACATCCTGGGGGGGTCCATACGGGCTCTTCTCCATACTGTCTGGGGTGTGGGGGAGAGGTGGGACAGAGAGAGAGAGAGAGAGAGAGAGAGAGCGAGAGAGAGCGAGAGAGAGAGAGAGAGAGAAGGGGGAGAGAGAGAGAGAGAGAGAGAGAGAGAGAGAGAGAGAGAGAGAGAGAGAGAGAGAGAGAGAGAGAGAGAAGGTGGATAGGTGGGATAGGGGAGAGAGAGAGAGGGAGTGGAAGACAGTGAGCACACCTTATGAAAATATCACGTTTACAAAAATATGTCTCTGCTCCCACCTTCTCTCCCCTTCCCCCCTCTCTCGCTCACCTGTCTTCTCTCTCTCTCGCTCTCTCTATCACACACACACACACACACACACACACACACACACACACACACACACACACACACACATACACACACTTCTTGATCAAGCTGTTGCTTATAACAATGATACACACTCCTGTATTCAACCGGGCAGGTTTGGTGACATTTCATTGGACAAATAACTAGAGTGGTGACATTTCATTGGACAAAGACTTGGCCTGTAGCCTCTGAGTAGTACAAGCCTATAACACACCACCGGTAATGAATGCCACCCACCCACCGTGGCACCATGGAGCTAAAACCATCAGAATAACCCTAACCCTAACCCACCCACTGTGTATACTCACCATGGAGCTAAAACCATCAGAATAACCCTAACCCTAACCCACCCACTGTGTATACTCACCATGGAGCTAAAACCATCAGAATAACCCTAACCCTAACCCACCCACTGTGGCACCATGGAGCTAAAACCATCAGAATAACCCTAACCCTAACCCACCCACCGTGGCACCATGGAGCTAAAACCATCAGAATAACCCTAACCCTAACCCACCCACTGTGGCACCATGGAGCTAAAACCATCAGAATAACCCTAACCCTAACCCACCCACTGTGTATACTCACCATGGAGCTAAAACCATCAGAATAACCCTAACCCTAACCCACCCACTGTGTATACTCACCATGGAGCTAAAACCATCAGAATAACCCTAACCCTAACCCTAACCCTAATCCTGGTCTATGTTACTGTTGAATGAGCAACAGTTAAGAGTTAGTTAGAAAACTTTAAATTGTCACTCCACAATGACACATCAGTTGTCAATACAAAATACAGGTGTAGCCCTTTCCTGCAGTCAATGTCCAGAAGCTCCCTCTTTGGCCTCATGGGTGGAATGTTATTCATATTTTTCATAATTGTATCATTAATAACGCTTTTATTTTTTTTAAACTGCGAAAATCCGGTGTTTCTATGTCAAACCGTTTTGTTATATTTCAGTCTTCTGTGATGTATATAAAGTGTAATATTGGGATGCAAACTCAAAATTGAATACATTTCAACTCTATACCTGACATGGTACAGGTGTCTTCTTTCTTTAAGCCCTTAACAATGTTTGTGAGGTGTATACTTTGGTTTCAAAGTAGATTTGTTTAAGACTACCAAGAATCACTCACTGCAGTAAAAGATTCAAAGCCATATTAGGACCCCTCAGATAGTTTTGAGACAATGTAGTCAGTCATATGCAAACACAGTTCAGTATGTCATCTGGAATCAGCTATAATACATCACATCATTTAAACATAATTGTGGTCTCCCTTGGGAAACAGGTCTTCTGATCTCAATGGGACTTCCTGGTTCATTAAAGGTTCAATAAATAAATACAAATTCTAACCTCCTGATTCAATCTAACCTCAGGCTCATCAATAACCTTTATTTACAGTAAGCAGGTCAGTCGTTAAGAACAAACAATCTTTCATAAAAATCTACACGTTATCAGGAAATGTAGAGGTTATATAACTCTGCAGCACTCCACCAATCAGGCCTTTATGGTAAAGTGGCCAGATGGAAGCCACTCCTCAGTAAAAGACACGACAGCCCGCTTTGAGTTTGCCAAAAGGCACCTAAAGACTCTCAGACCATAAGAAACAAGATTTGCTGGTCTGATGAAACCAAGATTGAACTCTTTGGCCTGAATGCCAAGCGTCACGTCTGGAGGAAACCTGACACCATCCCTACGGTGAAGCATGGTGGTGGCAGCGTCATGCTGTGGGGATGTTTTTCAGCGGCAGGGACTGGGAGACTAGTCAGGATCGAGGCAAAGATGAATGGAGCAAAGTACAGAGAGATGAAAACCTGCTCCACAGTGCTCAGGAACTCAGACTGGGGTGAAGGTTCACCTTCCAACAGGACAACGACCCTAAGCACACAGCCAAGACAACGCAGGAGTGGCTTTGGGACAAGTCTCTGAGTGTCCTTGAGTGGCCCAGTCAGAGCCCAGACTTGAACCCAATGGAACATCTCTGGAGAGACCTGAAAATAGCTGTGCAGCAACACTCCCCATCCAACCTGACAGAGCTTGAGAGGATATGCAGAGATGAATGGGAGAAACTCCCCAAATACAGGTATTACCATATACAGCGTCATACCGAAGAAGACTCGAGGCTGTAATCGCTGCCAAAGGTGCTTCAACAAAGTACTGAGTAAACGGTCTGAATACTTGTGTAAATATGATATTTTCGTTTGTTAGTTTTTTATACATTTGCAAAAATGACTAAAAACCAGTTTTTGCTTCGGCATTATGGGGTATTGTGTGCAGATTGATGAGGGGGGAAAACGATTTAATCGATTTAAGAATAAGGCTGTAATGTAACAAAATGTGGAAAAAGTCAAGGGTTGTGAATACTTTCCGAATGCACTGTATGTGTACATCCCAAATGGCACCCTATTCCACATGGTCCTGGTCAAAAGTAGTGCACTAAATATGGAATAGGTTGCAATTTTTTGACAATAGTGTTATTGTGAAGCTGTAATGGAGGCTTATCAGTGGACTTTGTGCCATGGGATCATGAGGAAGTTGTTTAGTGTGTGTGTGTGTGTGTGTGTGTGTGTGTGGGACTGCTGCTGCGCAGAAGAAATATCAGTGTGCAGAGAAGCACGAGATTGAACTTCACTCAACTCTCTAGTTTTCCCCGTTAGTTAACACTATCAACGTTTCCCTTTACTGTGGGTATTGTGATCGAATCAATGCAATATTAGCTACTTTCAATGAAACATTCCGAAACAAAACGAACTATGCAAGACTTAGTATGCAAAACCAAATATACAACAGACTTTGTTGTAGGCAGAATGCATCAGAGTAGGATTCAATTGCATTGACAGGCACGACTCAGGCACATACTATACACAGACCGGTGCCTCATAACCAATCAGAGCTGCAGTAGGCCTATATGCAAATATACCATTGCCATATATGTGCCATTCACTTTTAACTGGACTGTCTTTACAGCATGAGAGGTCGTGAGTAGATGATCTTGTTTTGAGATCAAAGCGAGAGCTGCATGTAGCCACCTGTGTACATTTGTTCATATCCTTTGCTAGTTAGTGAGTTATTAGCCCAGTTATAGCTCATTTCAAGTCAACAATGGGGGAGTGGTTGCTTCCTAAAAGAGCACAAAAATGTGTGCATTTAAAGACATCTTTGAAAAGCGAGTCAGGTAAAGAGCATTTTTATGTCTTAAATGGGCAGTGTTGTATTTTGAGACTAAGTAGCCAATAGGCAGAGGGTAGCATAATTTGTCTGATTCTCTGTAATAATGATATGGGAATAATGGTGCATTTTATTTTGTAAAATAGTTTCCTATATCAAACAACAACAACATTTTCTGTCACCTCCTTGTCTGAAGGACAAGTGGATAAACAGGTTAATGTCAAGCCCTGAATGTTTTTTTCAAAAGTCTCATGGAATGTAGACCTACACTACACATTGGCTGCTACTGTAGACTGAACGATAGAACAGCTATTTCCATGTTAAAATGTTATGGGATGCATTTTCTCCATTGTTTTTGATGGTAGGCCACTCTGGTAGGTCTACATTATGATCAAATAGCCACAGTAGCCTACTTGATCACTGTTCAGAGACCAAACAGAACAACAATCAGCTGCCAAGCACACTACACAATGGAGCCTGATAGCGCTGGGTGTGTGAGTGTGTGTGTGTGTGTGTGTGTGAGTGTATGTATGTGTGTGTGAGAGTGTATGTGTGTGTGTGTGTGTGAGTGTGTGTGTGAGTGTGAGTGTGTGGGAGTGTGAGTGAGTGTGTGTGTGTGTGTGTGTGTGTGTGTGAGTGTGTGAGAGTGAGTGAGTGAGTGAGTGAGTGTGTGTGAGTGAGTGTGTGTGCGTGTGTGTGTGTGTGTGTGAGTGTGTGTGAGTGTATGTGAGTGTAAGTGTGTGTGTGTGTGAGTGTGTGTGTGTGAGTGAGTGCGTGTGTGTGTGTGTGAGAGAGAGTGTGTGAGAGAGAGTGTGTGAGTGTGTGTGTGTGAGAGTGGGTGAGTGAGTGAGAGAATAAAGAGAGAACAAGACTGATCAAGACAGTTAAAGTTGGCTGGGCCATCAACTGTACAGTAGGTGACAAGTGTTGTTGACATTCTTATATGAGGCATGTCTTGCTAATGTGTTTGACAAGATAAAATGATGCAAAAGACGTCTGTGTGTACGTGTGTGAATGCATGGGCGTGTGTGGTTGTGGGTGAGAGAGAGAGAGAGAGAGAGAGAGAGAGAGAGAGAGAGAGAGAGAGAGAGAGAGAGAGAGAGAGAGAGAGAGAGAGAGAGAGAGAGAGAGAGAGAGAGAGAGAGAGAGAGAGAGAGAGAGAGAGCTCAGTTGATAGAGCATGGCGTTTGCAATGCCAGGGTTGTGGGTTCGATTCCCACGGGGGGCCAGTATAAAGAGTGTCTGCTAAATGACTAGAATGTAAATGTAAGTTGGGTGACTGTACTGTAGGTGACAAGTGAAGTTGGGAAAGTTCATTATGAATATCAAATCAAATTGTATTTGTCACATGCTTCATAAACAACAGGTGTAGACTAACAGTGAAATGCTTACTTACAGGCCCTTCCCAACAATGCCGAGAGTTATGCAAGCGGACCTGCTGTTGCCACACACACCAATTCACTATCCCTACTAAACACACACACACACCAGTGCGCCATCACTACTAGCCATTTCCCCAGAGGATATTGTAATCTCGTTATCAATCTTTACCAGGGTTAATAAGAATGAAAGACACCCAATTCAGGAAGTGTTTTGAATTTTAAATAAAAAATGTAATAAAAAATTCTCCTCTTCCGTTTACTAAGAAGTCATTGAATATAGATTCCCTTTTTTCAATTATTTCAGTTTACTTCCTGAACTGACTGACTTCAATTTGAATTGACCCCAACCCTGACCTTTACCATACACATTTAACATAAGGCAGGAACCCAAACTCACACACCCTAGTCAGTTAAACATTTACAGAAGGCTTTATTTTCATTTCCTTAATCCAACATCCCACAGAACAGCTGGACAGTTCCCCATAAATGATATCATGGTTTGGTTAGCTATTAAATTCACTGGTGTGTTAAGTACAGTTTGCCACTGTCTGTGTGCACACATCTAACAGCGCTGCCAAACATTAGGCACCAAGACAGAGTTAGAATAAGGTAGTGTGTGACTGGTGGTGTGTTTTCTCTAAACTGATTTTTAAAAACACCCCTTTTCTAACAAGTCTTTTCCCTCTTACATAGCCACACACACAAAACAAACACAGATATTCCTAGTCCTACACACAACTCATTCATCTTTTATTATATCCTCCAAAGAACCACTCTGAAACCCCCCAGCTCAGAGCACCCTTTCCCAGCCACGAGCAGAGCAACAGCCCTTTACCTTTTTGGAGTCCTGGAGGAGACGAGGTACTGTGGACTGTGTGGAGCTAAAGATCAGAGCTCCTACTCGCTCGAGATACAGTGAGAAAGTGAACCACGTAGGAAAGAGAGCAAGAGAGAGCGCATACACAGAGGGGAGGAGTGAGGGAGGTGTGAGGCAGATGAGGTAACTTTATTTTAAGTGACTGAATAGTGAAAACAAGCCTGATGGAAAATAACTACACCTGTTGGTCAATCACTAGTTCCAGTGTAATTGCAACATCACTGTGTGACGAATCCCAGTATGACAGGAAACAGGAAAGGGGACATTCCACTCACACCAGGGGAGTGGAATGTAGTGCACTATCTAGGGGACATGGTGTCATTTGGGTGTGATGGTTTGGGGATGCTTTGCTGCCTCAATACCTGGACGACTTGCCTTAATAGAAGGAACCATGAATTCTGCTCTGTATCAGAGAATTCAACAGGAGAATGTCGGACCATCCGTCTGTGAGCTGAAGCTGAAGCGCAGCTGGGTCATGCAGCAAGACAATGATCCAAAACACACAATCAAGTCTACATGAAAATTGCTAAAAAGCAACAAATTTGAAGTTTTGGAATGGCCTAGTCAAAGTCCAGACCTAATCCCAATTGAGATGTTGTGGCAGGACTTGAAACGAGCAGTTCATGCTTGAAAACCCACACATCACTGAGTTAAAGCAGTTCTGCATGGAAGAGTGGGCCAAAATTCCTCCACAGCGACATGAGAGACTGATCAACAACTACAGGAAGCATTTGGTTGGAGTCATTGCAGCTAAAGGTGGCACAACCAGTTATTGAGTGTAAGGGGGCAATTACTTTTTCACACAGGGGAATTGGGTGTTGCATAACTTTGTTTATGAAATAAATGAAATAAATATGTAATTGTTGTGTTATTTGTTCACTTATGTTCCCTTTATCTAATATTAGGTTTTGGTTGAAGATCTGATAACATTCAGTATCACAAATATGCAAAAGTAGAGAAAATTAGAAAGGGGGCAAATACTTTTTCATAGCACTGTAGGTCTGTAACAGTTTGGATCTAGAGTGTCACCCCCTTTGAAGAGGGGGATGACCACGGCAGCTTTCCAATCTCTGGGGATCTCAGACGATACGAAATAGAGGTTGAACAGGCTAGTAATAGGGGTTGCGACAATTTCAGCAGCTCATTTTAGAAAGAAAGGGTACAGATTGTCTAGCCCAGCTGATATGTAGGGGTCCAGATTTTGCAGCTCTTTCAGGACATCAGCTATCTGAATTTGGGTGACGGAGAAGTGGGGGGGACATGGGCAAGTTGCAGCAGAGGGTGCAGAGCTGGTGGCCGGGGTAGGGGTAGCCAGGTGGAAAGCATGGCCAGCCGTAGCAAAATGCTTGTTGAAATTCTCAATTATCGTAGATTTATCGGTGGTGACAGTGTTTCCTAGCCTCAGTGCAGTGGGTAGCTGGGAGGAGGTGCTCTTATTCTCCATGGACTTTACAGTGTCCCAAAACTTTTTGGAGTTAGTGCTACAGGATGCAAATTTCTGTTTGAAAAAGCTAGCCTTTGCTTTCCTAACTGATTGTGTATATTGGTTCCTGACTTCCCTGAAAAGTTGCATATCGCGGGGGCTGTTCAATGCTAATGCAGTACGCCACAGGATGATTTTGTGCTGGTCAAGGGCAGTCAAGTCTGGGGTGAACCAGGGGCTATATGTGTTCTTAGTTCTGAATTTTTTGAATGGGGCATGCTTATTTAAGATGGAGAGGAAAGCACTTTTGAAGAACAACCAGGCAACCTCTACTGACGGAATGAGGTCAATATCCATCCAGGATACCTGGGCCAGGTCAATTAGAAAGGCTGATCGCTGAAGTGTTTTAGGGAGCGCTTGACAGTGATGAGGGGTGGTCGTTTGACCGCAGACCCATTACGGACACAGGCAATGAGGCAGTGATCGCTGAGATCCTGGTTGAAGACAGCGGAGGTGTATTTAGAGGGTAAATTAGTCAGGATGATATCTATGAGGGTGCCCATGTTTACGGATTTAGGGTTGTACCTGGTAGGTTCCTTGATAATTTGTGTGAGATTGAGGGCATCTAGTTTAGATTGTAGGACGGCCGGGGTGTTAAGCATATCTTAGTTTAGGTCACCAAGCAGTACGAACTCTGAGGATAGATGGGGGGCAAGCAATTCACATATGGTGTCCAGGGCACAACTGGGGGCTGAGGGGGGTCTGTAGCAAGCGGCAACAATGAGAGACTTATTTCTGGAAAGGTGGATTTTTAGAAGTAGAAGCTCAAACTGTTTGGGCACAGACCTGGATAGTATGATAGAGCTCTGCAGGCTATCTCTACAGTAGATTGCAACTCCGCCCCCTTTGGCAGTTCTATCTAGACGGAAAATGTTGTAGTTCGGGATGGACATTTCTGAATTTTTGGTGGACTTCCTAAGCCAAGATTCAGACACTGCAAGAACATCAGGGTTGGCAGAGTGTGCTAACGCAGTGAATAACTCAAACTTGGGGAGGAGGCTTCTGATGTTAACATGCAAGAAACCAAGGCTTTTACGGTTACAGAAGTCAACAAATGATAGCGCCTGGGGGGTAGGAGTGATACTGGGGGATACGGGGCCTGGGTTAACCTCTACATCACCAGAGGAACAGAGGAGGAATAGAATAAGGATACGGCTAAAGGCTTTATGATATGTTGCGAATTACAATCCGCATTATAGGTTACGAATTTGCAAAATGTACAATGTCCCCCCCACATTCTGAAATTGCAGTTTTGTCCCCCCCAGTTTTATCATTGCACTGTGATACCAAAAGTGCCATCAGTGTGCTTTAGGACCATGCAGACGCCTCAGAGCGGTCGGGTAGGCTGTTTGCTGGTTTCAGCCGGCTGGATTTAGTAGGACAGCACATAGCGTGCAAACAGAGGCAGATGTTGAATGGTTATGGGTCTGAATAAATAACTGCTATAGCCTTCCACCATTGCGCGTTTGCTCTTCTTTCA
Organism: Coregonus lavaretus; assembly: GCF_964263955.1. Lineage (NCBI taxonomy): Eukaryota > Metazoa > Chordata > Actinopteri > Salmoniformes > Salmonidae > Coregonus > Coregonus lavaretus. The sequence goes on along the minus strand of NW_028163159.1, from coordinate 86,545 downwards.
AACTACCTGTGAGTTCTATTGGCTGCTGTATTTAACATTCAGCAAACAAGAGCTTGCATCCCTCTTTGAATAGTCTATTGGTATAGAAAATGCAACAAACAAAAATAATGTCCAGCAAGCTATTCTAGTCTAGTTTTTTCCTGCATGGGACTCCAAGAGCTAAGGAGCATTTTTTTAAGGAGAGAGGCCAGCGGAGCACAGGTGCGTGCATATTGCGCACGAGACAGAGGCTATAAGTTAGAAGCTTATTATGCATGATCCATAATTCATTAGCTAAATATAAGTCTAATACTGCATTGAATGTATTACCTGAAAGAGGTAGGCTACGACATCTACAGCTCTGGAAAAAATTAATAGACCATGCAAAAATATAAGTTTATCTGGTTTTACTATTTATAGGTATGTGTTTGGGTGAAATTAACATTTTTGTTTTATTCTATAAACTACTGAAAACATTTCTCCCAAATTCCAAATAAAAATATTGTCATTTAGAGCATTTATTTGCAGAAAATGAAAACTGGTCAAAATAACAAAAAATATGCAGTATTGTCAGACCTCGAATAATGCAAAGAAAATAAGTTCATGTTCATTGTTTTAACTTAGGAAGAGTTCAGAAATCAATATTTGGTGGAATAACCCAGATTTTCAATCACAGCTTACATGCGTCTTGGCATGCTCTCCACCAGTCTTTCACATTGATGTTGAGTGACTTTGACACTCCTGGCGCAAAAATTCAAGCAGCTCGGCTTTGTTTGATGGCTTGTGACCATCCATCTTCCTCTTGATCACATTCCAGAAGTTTTCAATGGGGTTCAGGTCTGGAGATTGGGCTGGCCATGACAGGGTCTTGATCTTGTGGTCCTCCATCCACACCTTGATTGACCTGGCTGTGTGACATGGCACATTGTCCTGCTGGAAAAAACAATCCTCAGAGTTGGGGAACAATGTCAGAGCAAAAGGAAGCAAGTTTTGGCTTGATTCATGCATCCTTCACAAAGACAAATCTGTCCGATTCCAGCCTTGCTGAAGCACCCCCAGATCATCACCGATCCTCCACCAAATTTCACAGTGGGTGCGAGACACTGTGGCTTGTAGGCCTCTCCAGGTCTCCGTCTAACCATTAGATGACCAGGTGTTGGGCAAAGCTGAAAATTGGACTCATCAGAGAAGATGACCTTACTCCAGTCCTCTACGGTCCAATCCTTATGGTCTTTTGCAAATCTCAGCCTGGCTCTTCTTTGCTTCTCATTGATGAAGGGCTTTTTTCTAGCTTTGCACGACTTCAGCCCTGCCCCTTGGAGCCTGTTTCGAACCGTCCTCGCCATGCACTTCACCCCAGCTGCCGTTTGCCATTCTTTTTGTAGGTCACTTGAAGTCATTCTACTGTTGTTGGGTGACATTCAAATGAGTTGGCGGTCATCCCGGTCAGTAGAGTCGTTTCTGCCCTCTGCCGGTCTGTAGCTTTGTTGTCCCCAATGTCTACTGCTTGACCTTGTTCTTATGTACCGCCGTCTTTTTTAAAAGTTTAAGGATGGAAGCAACCTGACGCTCACTGTATCCCTCTGCCAGTAAAGCCTTCTTTTCCTCACTCAACTTTCCTTTTCAACTCTTTTGGCATGGTCAATAGTTATTTTTTGATTAATATTACTTTTTAGGTACTATTAGCACTGTTTTTGCTATCCAGCTGGTCCTATTGCAAGAGGATAGTGATGACCACAGCAGTGGTTTTTATACTTTTACTCGTTAAATAAGATTTGGTTCAGGTGATCACATAATCAGTACCTAATTCAGTAGAATGAGGTGTGCCTGTGTTGGAATTCAACAGACACTGGAATGGAATGGAATGGCTGTCATACATGTAGAGATGCTGATTTAAGAAATATTTGCAGTGGTCTCTTAATTTTTTCCAGAGCTGTATATATATATATAGTCCTATATATCAATCTTGAACAGGATTATCTATTTTGGATGCAATTAGAATGGAATTGATAGATAGAGAGAGAGAGAGAGAGAGAGAGAGAGAGAGAGAGAGAGAGAGAGAGAGAGAGAGAGAGAGAGAGAGAGAGAGAGAGAGAGAGACTGTGAGAGAGTGCTTGCGTGTGCACTGATTTAAAGCAACGATATTCGATGTAAAACTCTGCAGCTGCAATAAAAAAATTAAACTTCTGTACAAAAAAATTTAATAAAAAAAAAAGCCAGATGGAGATGGATAAATTAGACGTGCATTCAGTCTTTATGTTACTGTAGCATAGGCTATGCTGCAGCAAATGTAGGTCTACCTGTCACAATGCAAAGTTACCATGATGATGATGATGAGATGATGGTGGTCCTCTGTAGCTCAAATGGTAGAGCATGGCGCTTGTAACGCCAGGGTAGTGGGTTCGTTCCCCGGGACCACCCATACGTAAAAATGTATGCACACATGACTGTAAATCGCTTTGGATAAAAGCGTCTGCTAAATGGCATATTATAAATGGCATATTATGATAGATCTACATACTGAGATGGGTTGTCGGTCCCCACCCTGAGCGTTGATGATTCATCATGCAGTGACCAGAGAGAAGGCCACCGAGAATCCAGATTTAGACATTGCATATAATTTAACAGTTCCATTTTGCGTTATGCTGCTCATATAAATAATTTATAAGAATGTACCGGTTTATCGCAGTTACTTTCTGGCGAATCACCAATTCGCCACAAAATGTCTTCTGAGGTTTTAGTGTCCAGACCCCATTTCGACAGCAGGTCAGTTGCCCAAGCAGGCGAGCAGCTCCCGCCCACAGACACAGAGGCCATATTCAAGCAGGGCTTGTAACCCTCCTCCGGCTTGGCTACCATTCAGCCAAGTACAGCCCGGAGGAATGGAACGTCAATAACTTCTCTACCCTTCACCAGGCCGTTATAGACCGAAACAACGCCGAGAGGATTCGCCATGAGTCCAAAACACTGTATACGGAGACCGAGGCCGGGACTCTGCGCACCCAAGCTGAGGGGACGCGGCACCTAGGCGAGAGACTGCAGGATATCCACTTCTGGAAGTCGGAGCTGCAGCAACACATCGAAAAGCTGTTGGCCGAGACAGACCTCCTCCTGGAGCAGAAGAGGGGGCTGTTCAAGGTGGTACAAAAAATATATAGATTTGTCTTTGCTCTAGTTCACCTAAATACTTTTATCATTACTAAATATTTCCTAGACGTTATTTAACTACGAACCAATCCGAAAATAACTTGATGGTTTTGTTTTGTGTGCCACGGGAGGTGGAGTTGATCAGGAGCGTCCAGGCTCTGTTGAAGAGAACGCTGAGTCAGGCTGTCAATCAAATAAAGTGAGTGACACAATTAGACACCTCTCCCCGCATTCATTTCAACCAACATTAATATTTCAGATGCATCAGCAATAACTACATAAATGGTTCATTTATAAGATCCTCTCTTTTCATTTAATTGTGTGTCAGGGATGACCAAGCAGGCAACGAGAGACAACTGAGTAGGGTGCAAACAATAAGGGTTTTATTTCTCAAAACTTGGATAATACGAATTATGACAAGGAAGTAAACCAAAGTGCTAAAATATACCAAGGGACTTGAAAAACGGACTGTCCTATAAAGTCTTAACTTAAAAAATAACTAAGCTCTAACGTGCAGGAACAGAACGTACATAAACCAAATATCTACTCACTGAAGGGACGTTCCACGGAGACTATAAGGGGAGTGGCCAGCTCCAAGTGGAATCTGCAAACCATCAAGTTTTACATTTAGACAATAATGATATAACGTTAAATACAAGCATTATTTTAGCAATACCAGTACACAATATTAATGTATAACTGTACTTCGCTATTTTAAACTCGTCAAAGGGAAAAAGAGTTCCCCCGGGGTGAACAGAGGGTGGGCATTTCCCAACGCCCTTCCGGAACCTTATTTTAACCCTGGGATTCAGGTCGGAAGTCCTTTATCAAAACACAGCTGAGGCACGGGGTAAACAAGACATTACATTGAACTGTGACTATTTACTTGAGAATGATAATGGTTAAATTATGAAGTTAGATGATTGAGTTAAATTACATCAATGACTGTTACCACGTAAACTATGATGCGTGCACTCAACATAGAAAACAATGATAGCAAATGTCAAACTGTATTTCTGCAATAAAGTTATGTATGGGATATAAGAAACGAACTATGTGTCGCGTCGTCATTTTATATATTATGTGTATCGCCATGTGTATAGTGCAAAGTGAGCGTTAACGTGCATCAAATGAAAATGATATTTGTTATGGCCTGTGTACACTAGCCGCTTCGGCCGCCCAGAGTGGCTCGCTTGTGGGCATGCTGGCAGCATATAGCAGCAGTTCGGTTGTGCGTCAAGAATTCAGCAGAGTAAGTTTGTATTAAGAGCTGGTTATTAAATGGGTAAATAGTTTAATCCATTCTCCATTTCATGAATTTATAAACAGGTAAATAGTAATATGCTCTAAACCGGTCTGGTGACAAACTTTGCTGCCCTGTTTCCAATCGTCAACATTGCTGCTGGGAGAACCTATTCAAGTAAGTAAATACACTTTAAAAAACAAAACTATAGCTGTGTTCGAATACCCATACTGTATACTACATAATGAGTATATACTATTAGTTCATTTTAGTATACTGTTTTTAGAGTATTTACATGGTTCATAGGAAGTGTAGTGTACTGTTTAAAAAAAAAGTTTTATTGTTTCTGTATATATGAATTACAAATCAGCCTTTAACTAGTTAAATCATGTTTCTAGTCTATTGCATAGTTACAATGTGCAACCAGCCATTGATGTCCCAGGACCAGGATTGGTAAACACTGTTGAAGTGTATCATTGTAATACATACATGCAGACACAGCATCACTCAAATACTGGCATTTGATACTCCTGGTATTGGATATGACAGAATGTCTCACAGTCACAGACATATCTGAACCGCACCTTTATTTGCCAAGGTAGAGTACATGATCAGTGAATATATTCAATGTGGGGATCTCATGCTTGGTAATAAGTACATGTATATACGACTTGCATCCTTGGCACAATAAAGTTATTATATTCTACTCAATCCATAGGCTTCATTAATGCCATTCAGACTGGTTTGAAGTCGATACAACCGGCTATGATAGCGGAGGTTCATAGCTAGGTTCTGAACTAATATTTATACCCAACGTTTTAGGTTCCATACACAGATCGGCTACACATCCTTAGGCATAAAGGTATTTTTATCCTCCACTACACAAACAAGAAAATAGTTAGCTAGTTACGTTACTTCAGCTGTATTGCATGGCAAATATCAGCAAGGCAAGCTTAAAAAATGGTACATTCAATTTGCAGTAATTGCTTTAGCTAGCTAGATTCTTTACATCCACTGTTTCACAAGACGACAGCCTGGTTTGCTGGTTCTCAGGAGTCCCTAAAACATTAAACAGGAATTACAATTTCATACTCATGTCACAACGCCCATAAAGCTAGGTAGCTGGGTAATGTTGGCTAGACAGCTAGCTTGCTAAATAGCGATTTTCGTAAATTAACGTTATGACAAAAACATATGCATAATCGTTTGTCTCTACATTAACTAACATATTCCTCTGAACTGTACATGTTTTGCATGATTCGTTATGACGTTATAATTACTTACATTTGCTTCCATCCTAGTATTTTTGTCAGCCATCTTTGCTACAGCTGAGCCTGGTTGCAGCCTTCTTCTTCAGTGGGGTTTATCGGCGGTTGGCATCCAACATTATGGTGCATTACCGCCACCTACCGTACTGGAATGTGGACCAGAGACTGGGATAAACTAAATCCTACCTGCCAACCCCGTTTCTCTTAAAAAATATAACAAAATATTTGAGACTAAATCTAATGACGTTCTGCTCAATATACTCTTTAAACTAATTTCCTGTATCCCCTTCTCCCTCATACTAAATCTCATCCTCTCTCTTTCCCTCTGATACTGCCCACACTGTAGCAATACATGCTCCACAGTCTCTATTTCATGACAATAATAACACTTTCCTGATGGATGCTTTCCCATCACGTTTAATGTCTTGTTCAACTGGCTGTGTCCCACCCTTAATCTTGTAAAAATAGTCTCCTCTCTTCTGTTCCTTCCTGCTTTCCTCCCCTCCCCGACTTTCCTCTGTACCTGAAATAAATGCCTTCCCTTATTATTTATATTCCACTGCTCCTGCCATCTCTGTACCATCACTGTATATATCAGTCTTTTTGCCTCTGCCTTGCTCATTGACACTTCAACATCAACATCCCCACTACTAAGTGCTTGTTTAGCCTGTTCATCTACAGCCTCGTTCTCCTCCACCCCCAAACGTTTGCAGCCTATTCATTAGGCACCAAATAAAGGAAAATGGACTCAAACGGGGAGGGACTACCTGAGGTTATCCAATAAGAAACGCTCATTTTCGTTTTCCAGTGCAAATGTTTGCCTATGTTTTACTCCTATGTGCACTAATGAATAATGACCCTGAAATGGGGGTACCAATGTCCTTTTCTTAGTCTTATGGCGCCCCCTACTGTGTGTAGTATGTAGCTACTCACCTGCAAAGCATGCAAAGGAAAAACCAAGGAGGCCGAGATGCAAAAAGTGAAAAGTGCTAACAGGTGATAAACAGCACTGATGATAGAAGCCCAAACGTATGCTCCTTTTTTATTCATCACATTTTATCACATTGCATCAAGGCCTCCTTGGTTGATCCTTTTCATGGTTTGAGTGAGAGTACTCTCGCACCGACCACTATCCATTGTAGCCTGAGCGCAGACCCTCACACTGGCTTTCTGCCCCCTACTGTCTCCCACTGTGTGTGTGTATCAGGTGTAACAGAGATGCCAAGCAGACTCTAGAGCTGGACTGGTCTGATAAGTACCAGGCCTACAGTCTGGATGACCAGTGTGGTCGCTACAACAACATGAGTACTGACACACAGTACCACTCCAACTCAGCCAACCTCCAGGACCAGTGAGTCGCTGTATTACACACTCTTTATTTTTATTAAATATATATTTTATTGGATGTATGAGTGCATACAATTCTTGACATAATTATGCACAAATATATCCTTTAAAAAGATTCTTACACACTCTATTTCACACAAATGTAACACATTTTTTACTTCAGATTTTCCTTCAGTTTCTGAAAGTCCTGTTGAAAGTTATTCAGATGGGTATTAGAGCCTTGCACCAAGACGGTACCAGTGTGATAGAGATTGACTGTAATGACGCCCTTTAAGTGACTGTCTTCCACATACACTTTGACCTGTATGGCATCGTTGATGTCTCTCTCTTCAGTGTTGGGGTAAGTTTGACACAGGGCACTACGCCAGGCCGTGGGGTGGGCTGTGTAGAAAACATAGTTGGTTTTGACTCTGTTCTTGCCCAGTGCTTTTTTGTAATCCACTATCAGAGTCTCCGGATGTTTCCTCAAGACTTTCCTCTTGTGATGTTTCCCAGCCTCAGAATCCATACCTTCAGGGTATTGGATTTCAATGGTCTGCACCACACCTATACTGATGCTGCCTCTAAGCCCTGTTGTTGGTGGTGTTGACAAAGTCTCTGCTTGAATATGCTTTATTCCAGCTCCCTCGTGAGGTTTTACTGTCAGCATTTTCAACTGTGAGGTTGGCCACCTCAGGCCTCCAAACAGTCCTCGTAGAGGTCTTTCCAAAAATGTTCCAAAAACTCTGAACATTTCAAATGATGTTGAGAACTTTAAGGTAAAAAAAGATATCTTCAGTATCTCACGTTGCTGTTGTATATTTAGTCCTGTGCAATCTGAGGAATTTGTCCCTCTGTCCTAATGTAGCCTGTTGAACATCCAAAACATGTAGAAAGATCAGAATGTTGAGAACATAAGTACTAACTTACAGTCCCAATCTTAAAGTTTATACAGCTCATTACAAGTGCCAACAACTGGGTGACACATAGCCTAGAGGTTATGAGCATTGGGTCTGTAGCAAGGCAGTTAACCACAACAACTGCTCCCTGGGCGCCGTGGACGTCGATTAAGGAGGGCTTGGGTTAAATGCAGAAGACACATTTTGGTTGAATGCATTCAGTTGTGCAACTGACTAGGTACCGCCTTTTCCCTTTCTTTCCCAATCAAGGTTTATTATTATGTCCACTACGAAACTAAAACTAACCATGAAAAAAAGAACACATTCTCTTACCAGGAATAGGATGATTAAAATCCCCCAAAAACGCTGCGAGTCGCAGTATGCGACTCTAACACACAAGGCTCCTTCCGCATTTAAAAAAGTACAGTTTCAAAAACTACTGCAACAGCATTGGATGCCGCCAACATGCCTCTTCCGGCGGTGTTTTGAACAGTGCGTGTCGTATGAAGATGACAAAAGCATCTTGAAAGTGACAGTGTTTTCCAAAAAATGTCTACTACACACACACACGTTTAACAAGTTAAGTGACAGTGTCTACTGTACTATCTCTCTCATCTGAATTTAAAAGTGTATAGACTAACCAGGAAACGTGTATGCAGTGGTGGAAAAAGTACTCATTGTCATTCGTGTGTAAAAGTAAAGATACCTTAATAAAAAATGACTCAAGTAAAAGTCACCCAGTACAATACTGCTTGAGTAAAAGTCTACAAGTATCTGGTTTTAAATGTACAGTGGTGGAAAAAGTATTCAATTGTCATACTCCAGTAAAAGTAAATGCTATACCTAAAATTCCTTCTATTCAGCAAACCAGACACTTTAATTTTTTTTATTTACGGACACAGTGGCACACTCATTTACAAACACAGTCCGCCAGATCAGATGCAGTAGGGATGTGGTGTGTGTGTGTGTGCTTGAGTAAAGCGAGAAAGAGTGACTAGTGAAGTTGGGAAAGTTCATTATTGAAATCAAATCAAATTGTATTTGCTTCATAAACAACAGGTGTAGACTAACAGTGAAATGCTTACCCTTGCTGTCTCTGCCGGGCCGGTTCCCCTCTCTCCACTGGGGTTCTCTGCCTCTAACCCTGTTACAGGGGCTGAGTCACTGGCTTGCTGGTGCTCTTTCATGCCGTCCCTAGGAGGGGTGCGTCACTGGAGTCGGTTTATCTGAGTTACTGACGTGATCTTCCTGTCTGGGTTGGCGCCACCCCTTGGTTTGTGCTGTGGTGGAGACCTCTGTGGGCTATACTCGGCCTTGTCTCAGGATTGTAAATTGGTGGTTGAGGATATCCCTCAACCACCAACCCATTGTCTTCTGACAACTTCCGTCTCGCTTCCGCATTGTCTCCGTGCTGCTGTGCTGTTTGTTGCTACTTGGCTACCTGCCAAACTATTCACGTTTTACTTTTAATAAACGTTTAATCAATCTCTGTGTTCAACAAATTTACCAACTTTTTAGTTTTGTCCTCACTCATCTTTTTTCGTTAAACTTTTTCACCCCGGACGTTTTATCCCGAGACAGAAGAGTCATTTTCCTGTGCGTTTTTGCTGCCAACTTTACTTTATTTTCCTTTTTTCCATCGCAACTTTTTTCCCTCATTCAACTTTTTCACTCCGGACGCTTTATCTGGACATGGTTCGTCAACATCTTCAACAGCCGAAGCTAAGTAGTAACATTAACATGATGTCTTCTAATTGCAGTCGCTGTACTCATAATATACAGGAGAACGATCGCCTTACGGCGAGAATAGCTGTGCTACAAGCCCATATTCAGACGCAATCGTTAGGCAAGGGTAATTTCAGTGTAGGAAAGGAAGAAACAGCGTCTGTGCCACCAGTAAGTACAGATAGTAACGTTAGTATAAATCCCCCCGCACAGTCCCCGCAGCCGGACAACTTTCTCATGGCTTCTGGAGGGAAATACCGTTGGAATGCTCAACCGGTGTCGCTCATTCAGCCGACAGAAACTTTCAACCGGTTTTCCCCATTATGTAGCGAGTCGGAGTCTGAGTCTTCTCTTGTCTCTACTCCTCCCGTTACGGGGTCTGAGACGCCGAAGGCTCCCACCATTAGCTCTGACAAATTGAAAACCCTAGTCATTGGCGACTCCATTACCCGCAGTATTAGACTTAAAACGAATCACCCAGCGATCATACACTGTTTACCAGGGGGCAGGGCTACCGACGTTAAGGCTAATCTAAAGATGGTGCTGGCTAAAGCTAAAACTGGCGAGTGTAGAGAGTATAGAGATATTGTTATCCACGTCGGCACCAACGATGTTAGGATGAAACAGTCAGAGGTCACCAAGTGCAACATAGCTTCAGCGTGTAAATCAGCTAGAAAGATGTGTCGGCATCGAGTAATTGTCTCTGGCCCCCTCCCAGTTAGGGGGAGTGACGAGCTCTACAGCAGAGTCTCAGCACTCAATCGCTGGTTGAAAACTGTTTTCTGCCCCTCCCAAAAGATAGAATTTGTAGATAATTGGCCCTCTTTCTGGGACTCACCCACAAACAGGACCAAGCCTGACCTGCTAAGGAGTGACGGACTCCATCCTAGCTGGAGGGGTGCTCTCATCTTATCTACCAACATAGATAGGGCTCTAACTCCTCTAGCCCCACAGTGAAATAGGGTGCAGGCCAGGCAGCAGGCTGTTAGCCAACCTGCCAGCTTAGTGGAGTCTGCCAATAGCACAGTCAGTGTAGTCAGCTCAGCCATACCCATTGAGACTGTGTCTGTGCCTCGACCTAGGTTGGGCAAAACTAAACATGACGGTGTTCGCCCTAGCAATCTTATTAGGATAAAGACCTCCTCCATTCCTGCCATTATTGAAAGAGATCGTGATACCTCACATCTCAAAATAGGGTTACTTAATGTTAGATCCCTCACTTCAAAGGCAGTCATAGTCAATGAACTAATCACTGATCATAATCTTGATGTGATTGGCCTGACTGAAACATGGCTTAAGCCTGATGAATTTGCTGTGTTAAATGAGGCCTCACCTCCTGGTTACACTAGTGACCATATTCCCCGTGCATCCCGCAAAGGCGGAGGTGTTGCTAACATTTACGATAGCAAATTTCAATTTACAAAAAAAAAAATGGCGTTTTCGTCTTTTGAGCTTCTAGTCATGAAATCTATGCAGCCTACTCAATCACTTTTTATAGCTACTGTTTACAGGCCTCCTGGGCCATATACAGCATTCCTCTCTGAGTTTCCTGAATTCCTATCAGACCTTGTAGTCATAGCAGATCATATTCTAATTTTTTGTGATTTTAATATTCACATGGAGAAGTCCACAGACCCACTCCAAAAGTCTTTCGGATCCATCATCGACTCAGTGGGTTTTGTCCAACATGTCTCTGGACCTACTCACTGCCACAGTCATACTCTGGACCTAGTTTTGTCCCATGGAATAAATGTTGTAGATCTTAATGTTTTTCCACAAAATCCTGGACTATCGGACCACCATTTTATTACGTTTGCAATCGCAACAAATAATCTGCTCAGACCCCAACCAAGGAGCATCAAAAGTCGTGCTATAAATTCTCAGACAACACAAAAATTCCTTGATGCCCTTCCAGACTCCTTCTGCCTACCCAAGGACGTCAGAGGACAAAAATCAGTTAACCACTTAACTGAGGAACTCAATTTAACCTTGCGCAATACCCTAGATGCAGTTGCACCCCTAAAAACGAAAAACATTTGTCATAAGAAACTAGCTCCCTGGTATACAGAAAATACCAGAGCTTTGAAGCAAGCTTCCAGGAAATTGGAACGGAAATGGCGCCACACCAAACTGGAAGTCTTCCGACTAGCTTGGAAAGACAGTACCGTGCAGTACCGAAGAGCCCTCACTGCTGCTCGATCATCCTACTTTTCCAACTTAATCGAGGAAAATAAGAACAATCCAAAATTTATTTTTGATACTGTTGCAAAGCTAACTAAAAAGCAGCATTCCCCAAGAGAGGATGGCTTTCACTTCAGCAGTAATAAATTAATGAACTTCTTTGAGGAAAAGATCATGACCATTAGAAAGCAAATTACGGACTCCTCTTTGAATCTGCGTATTCCTCCAGGGCTTAGCTGTCCTGGATCTGCACAGCTCTGCGAGGGCCTGGGATCGGGAGAGACACTTAAGTGTTTTAGTACTATATCTCTTGACACAATGATGAAAATAATCATGGCCTCTAAACCTTCAAGCTGCATACTGGATCCTATTCCTACTAAACTGCTGAAGGAGCTGCTTCCTGTGCTTGGCCCTCCTATGTTGAACATAATAAACAGCTCTCTATCCACCGGATGTGTACCAAACTCACTAAAAGTGGCAGTGATAAAGCCTCTCTTGAAAAAGCCAAACCTTGACCCGGAAAATATAAAAAACTATCGGCCTATATCGAATCTTCCATTCCTCTCAAAAATTTTAGAAAAAGCTGTTGCGCAGCAACTCACTGCCTTTCTGAAGACAAACAATGTATACGAAATGCTTCAGTCTGGTTTTAGACCCCATCATAGCACTGAGACTGCACTTGTGAAGGTGGTAAATGACCTTTTAATGGCGTCAGACCGAGGCTCTGCATCTGTCCTCGTGCTACTAGACCTTAGTGCTGCCTTTGACACCATCGATCACCACATTCTTTTGGAGAGACTGGAAACCCAAATTGGTCTACACGGACAAGTTCTGGCCTGGTTTAGATCTTACCTGTCGGAAAGATATCAGTTTGTCTCTGTGAATGGTCTGTCCTCCGACAAATCAACTGTACATTTCGGTGTTCCTCAAGGTTCCGTTTTAGGACCACTATTGTTTTCACTATATATTTTACCTCTTGGGGATGTTATTCGAAAACATAATGTTAACTTTCACTGCTATGCGGATGACACACAGCTGTACATTTCAATGAAACATGGTGAAGCCCCAAAATTGCCCTCGCTAGAAGCCTGTGTTTCAGACATAAGGAAGTGGATGGCTGAAAACTTTCTACTTTTAAACTCGGACAAAACAGAGATGCTTGTTCTAGGTCCCAAGAAACAAAGAGATCTTCTGTTAAATCTGACAATTCATCTTGATGGTTGTAAAGTCGTCTCAAATAAAACTGTGAAGTACCTCGGCGTTACTCTTGACCCTGATCTCTCTTTTGACGAACATATCAAGACTGTTTCAAGGACAGCTTTTTTCCATCTACGTAACATTGCAAAAATCAGAAATTATCTGTCCAAAAATGATGCAGAAAAATTAATCCATGCATTTGTTACTTCTAGGTTAGACTACTGCAATGCTCTACTTTCCGGCTACCCGGATAAAGCACTAAATAAACTTCAGTTAGTGCTAAATACGGCTGCTAGAATCCTGACTAGAACCAAGAAATTTGATCATATTACTCCAGTGCTAGCTTCCCTACACTGGCTTCCTGTTAAGGCAAGGGCTGATTTCAAGGTTTTACTGTTAACCTATAAAGCGTTACATGGGCTTGCTCCTACCTATCTTTCCGAGTTGGTCCTGCCGTACATACCAATACGTACGCTACGGTCACAAGACGCAGGCCTCCTAATTGTCCCTAGAATTTCTAAGCAAACAGCGGGAGGCAGGGCTTTCTCCTATAGATCTCAATTTTTATGGAACAGTTTGCCTACCCATGTGAGAGACGCAGACTCGGTCTCAACCTTTAAGTCTTTACTGAAGACTTATCTCTTCAGTAGGTCTTATGATTGAGTGTAGTCTGGCCCAGGAGTGTGAAGGTGAACGGAAAGGCTCTGGAGCAACGAACAGCCCTTGCTGTCTCTGCCAGGCCGGTTCCCCTCTCTCCACTGGGGTTCTCTGCCTCTAACCCTGTTACAGGGGCTGAGTCACTGGCTTGCTGGTGCTCTTTCATGCCGTCCCTAGGAGGGGTGCGTCACTTGAGTGGGTTGAGTTACTGACGTGATCTTCCTGTCTGGGTTGGCGCCCCCCCTTGGTTTGTGCTGTGGTGGAGACCTCTGTGGGCTATACTCGGCCTTGTCTCAGGATTGTAAGTTGGTGGTTGAGGATATCCCTCTAGTGGTGCGGGGGCTGTGCTTTGGCAGAGTGGGTGGGGTTATATCCTTCCTGTTTGGCCCTGTCCGGGGGTTTCTTCGGATGGGGCCACAGTGTCTCCGGACCGCTCCTGTCTCAGCCTCCAGTATTTATGCTGCAGTAGTTTATGTGTCGGGGGGCTGGGGTTAGTTGGTTATACCTGGAGTACTTCTCCTGTCTTATCCAGTGTCCTGTGTGAATTTAAGTATGCTCTCTCTAATTCTCTCGTTCTCTCTTTCTCTCTGAGAACCTGAGCCCTAGGACCATACGTCAGGACTACCGGGCATGCTGACACCTTGCTGTCCCCAGTCCGCCTGGCCTTGCTGCTATTCCAGTTTCAACTGTTCTGCCTGCGGTTACGAAACCCCTACCTGTCCCAGACCTGCTGTTTTCAACTCTTAATGATCGGCTATGAAAAGCCAACTGAGAGACCTGAGCCCTAGGACCATACGTCGGGACTACCGGCCGTGGTGACTCCTTGCTGTCCCCAGTCCGCCTGGCCTTGCTGCTATTCCAGTTTCAACTGTTCTGCCTGCGGTTATGGAACCCCTACCTGTCCCAGACCTGCTGTTTTCAACTCTTAATGATCGGCTATGAAAAGCCAACTGAGATTTATTCCTGATTATTATTTGACCATGCTTGTCACTTATGAACATTTTTGAACATCTTAGCATGGTTCTGTTATAATCTCCACCCGGCACAGCCAGAAGAGGACTGGCCACCCCTCATAGCCTGGTTCCTCTCTAGGTTTCTTCCTAGGTTTTGGCCTTTCTAGGGAGTTTTTCCTAGCCACCGTGCTTCTACACCTGCATTACTAGCTGTTTGGGGTTTTAGGCTGGGTTTCTGTACAGCACTTCGAGATATCAGCTGATGTACGAAGGGCTATATAAAATAAAATTGATTGATTGATTGATTGATTGATCCCTCTAGTGGTGCGGGGGCTGTGCTTTGGCAGAGTGGGTGGGGTTATATCCTTCCTGTTTGGCCCTGTCCGGGGGTTTCTTCGGATGGGGCCACAGTGTCTCCGGACCGCTCCTGTCTCAGCCTCCAGTATTTATGCTGCAGTAGTTTATGTGTCGGGGGGCTGGGGTTAGTTGGTTATACCTGGAGTACTTCTCCTGTCTTATCCAGTGTCCTGTGTGAATTTAAGTATGCTCTCTCTAATTCTTTCGTTCTCTCTTTCTCTCTGAGAACCTGAGCCCTAGGACCATACGTCAGGACTACCGGGCATGCTGACACCTTGCTGTCCCCAGTCCGCCTGGCCTTGCTGCTATTCCAGTTTCAACTGTTCTGCCTGCGGTTACGAAACCCCTACCTGTCCCAGACCTGCTGTTTTCAACTCTTAATGATCGGCTATGAAAAGCCAACTGAGAGACCTGAGCCCTAGGACCATACGTCGGGACTACCGGCCGTGGTGACTCCTTGCTGTCCCCAGTCCGCCTGGCCTTGCTGCTATTCCAGTTTCAACTGTTCTGCCTGCGGTTATGGAACCCCTACCTGTCCCAGACCTGCTGTTTTCAACTCTTAATGATCGGCTATGAAAAGCCAACTGAGAGACCTGAGCCCTAGGACCATACGTCGGGACTACCGGCCGTGGTGACTCCTTGCTGTCCCCAGTCCGCCTGGCCTTGCTGCTATTCCAGTTTCAACTGTTCTGCCTGCGGTTATGGAACCCCTACCTGTCCCAGACCTGCTGTTTTCAACTCTTAATGATCGGCTATGAAAAGCCAACTGAGATTTATTCCTGATTATTATTTGACCATGCTTGTCACTTATGAACATTTTTGAACATCTTGGCATGGTTCTGTTATAATCTCCACCCGGCACAGCCAGAAGAGGACTGGCCACCCCTCATAGCCTGGTTCCTCTCTAGGTTTCTTCCTAGGTTTTGGCCTTTCTAGGGAGTTTTTCCTAGCCACCGTGCTTCTACACCTGCATTACTAGCTGTTTGGGGTTTTAGGCTGGGTTTCTGTACAGCACTTCGAGATATTAGCTGATGTACGAAGGGCTATATAAAATAAAATTGATTGATTGATTACTTACAGGCCCTTCCCAACAATGCAGAGAGTTATGCAAGCGGACCTGCTGTTGCCACACACATCAATTCCCCATCCCTACTAAACACACACACATTACATTTTAGCAGACGCTCTTATCCAGAGCGACTTACAGTTAGTGAGTGCATACATTTTTATTTTTTATACTGGAATCGAACCCACAACCCTAGCGTTGCAAATGCCATGCTCTACCAACTGAGCTACATCCCTGCCGGCCATTCCCTCCCCTACCCTGGGCCAATTGTGCGCCGCCCCATGGGTCTCCCGGTCGCGGCCGGCTACGACAGAGCCTGGATTCGAACCAGGATCTCTAGTGGCACAGCTAGCACTGCGATGCAGTGCCTTAGACCACTGCGCCACTCAGGAGGACACAAGATTGACACACAGACACCAGTGCACCATCACTACTAGCCATTTCCCCAGAGGATATTGTAATCTGGTTGTCAATCTTTACCAGGGTTAATTCAAATTGAAGACACCCAATTCAGGAAGTGATTTGAATTTTAACTTTTAAAAAATAGAACTACTTTTTAAAGAAATAGCTTCTCTTCCATTTATTGAGAAGTCATTGAATATAGATTCCCTCTTTTCAATTATTTCAGTTTACTTCCTGAACTGACTGACTTCAATTTGAATTGACCCCAACCCTGACCTTTACCATACACATTTACCCATTAATTATATCATGGTTTGGTTAGCTTTCAAATTCACTGGTGTGTGAAGAACAGTTTGCCACTGTCTGTGTGCACACATCTAACAGCGCTGCCAAACATTAGGCACCAAGACAGAGTTAGAATAAGGTAGTGTGTGACTGGTGGTGTGTTTTCTCTAAACTGATTTTTAAAACACCCCTTTTCTAACAAGTCTTTTCCCTCTTACATAGCCACACAGACAAAACAAACACAGATATTCCTAGTCCTACACACAACACATTCATATTTTATTATATCCTCCAAAGAACCACTCTGAAACCCCCCAGCTCAGAGCACCCTTTCCCAGCCACGATCAGAGTGACAGCCCCTTTTTGGAGTCCTGGAGGAGACGAGGTACTGTGGACTGTGTGGAGCTAAAGATCAGAGCTGCTACTCCAGACAGACAGACAGACAGACCTCCAGACAGACAGACAGACCTCCAGACAGACAGACCTCCAGACAGACAGACCTCCAGACAGACAGACAGACCTCCAGACAGACAGACAGACCTCCAGACAGACAGACCTCCAGACAGACAGACAGACCTCCAGACAGACAGACAGACAGACCTCCAGACAGACAGACCTCCAGACCTCCAGACAGACAGACCTCCAGACCTCCAGACAGACAGACCTCCAGACCTCCAGACCTCCAGACAGACTGTAATTGCATCATCATTGTGTGGCAAAGCCCAGTGAAACAGGAAATTCCACACCCAGGGGCGTTTCCCAAATGACTATGAGTCCTGGTCAAAAGTACTGCACTATCTAGGGGACATGGTGTCATTTGGGACGCAGCCCTGAAGACACTGATTCCCATCAATAGAACAGAGACATCTGACTCACTAAAGGGTTTAAGTGAAGAGGTGGAGGGGTGTGAATCTGCTGTGTGTGGGGGGTTGGTTCTTCTACCCTGGTGGGAACCTAAAATCCCCATAATTCCCCACAAGGATAGTAAAACAAGGAATAATATCCCTCATGGGGACATTTCCCACCTCCCCATCAGGGCAAAGGCTATTTTAACCTTAGGGGTTAGGTTTAGGGTTACAATTAGGTCTAGGATTAGAATTAGGGTAAGAAGTTAGTGGTTAGGAGTTCGATTTAGGGAAATAGTATTTTGAATAGAAATACATTTTAGGTCCCCACAAGGATAGAAGAGCATAACGTCTGGGTGTGAGTGTCTGCGTGCGTGCGTGTTAATGAAAAACACACAAGGGCCACTGTCATCTCAAAAGTCACAGTTATTATTTAAATTATTAAAATAATAATAATTAATCAATTAAAGAGGCAATCCGCAGTTGCTACATCAATTTTTGGACGTATAAATTTGTATATATAAGTCCCCAAATTAGTTAGCACACCTAACGTAAGCCTATTTTCAGATGAATACATTTGAAAAGTGTGTGTGTGTGTGTGTGTGTGTATTCATCCATGCACCATTTGTTGTTAACTGATAATTCCTTTGTAACGGTGGGGCATTATCGCGTGTCCAGTTACTCACAATGCTTCCTTGGAAACAGGTCACCTGGCAACGCAGCGCAAATGCAAAAAAGTTATTCTTCACTTCTCCTGTGTGGCTGTTGTTATGCGGAGACTCCGTTCACTACAATCTTGTGTCGGATCGCAGTGTTTTTAAAATCAGGTATCACCAATTCTCCACAAAATGTCTTCGGAAGTTTTAGTGTCCAGACCCCATTTCGACAGCAGGTCAGTTGCCCAAGCAGGCGATCCGCTCCCGCCCACAGACGCAGAGGCCACATTCATGGAGGGCTTGCATCCCTCCTCCGGCTTGGCTACCGCGGGCTACCGTTCAGCCAAGTACAGCGCGGAGGAATGGCACGTCAATAACTTCTCTACCCTTCACCAGGCCGTTATAGACCGAAACAACGCCGAGAGGATTCGCCATGAGTCCAAAACACTGTATACGGAGACCGAGGCCGGGACTCTGCGCACCCAAGCTGAGGGGACGCGGCACCTAGGCGAGAGACTGCAGGATATCCACTTCTGGAAGTCGGAGCTGCAGCAGCACATCGAAAAGCTGTTGGCCGAGACAGACCTCCTCCTGGGGCAGAAGAGAAGGCTGTTGAAGGCGCTGGACGCCACCGAGATCCCGTTCGCCATCGCCACGGATAACCTAACCTGTCGGGAACGGCGGCTGGGGCCCGACCTGGTTAAAGACCGCGTAGAGGAGGAGCTGCTTAAGGTGATTAAAACAATAAGATCGATTTGTCTTTGCTCAAGTAAACCTAAATACTTGTATCATTACAAAATGTTACCTAGACGTTATTTCACTAGACACTAATCCGAAAATAACTTGATGGTTGTGTTTGTGTGCCACAGGAAGTGGAGTTGATCAGGAGCATCCAGGCTCTGTTGAAGAGAACGCTGAGTCAGGCTGTCAATCAAATAAAGTGAGTGACACAATTAGACACCTCTCCCCGCATTCATTTCAACCAACATTAATATTTCAGATGCATCAGCAATAACTACATAAATGGTTCATTTATAGCATCCTTTCTTTTCATTTTATTGTGTAATCACACATTTCCGCACAATTAGTCTAGGAAAGGCCTAAAGGACGACAGCTGAGCTGGGTTGCAGCCTATTCATTAGGCACTAAACAAAGGAAAATAGACTCAAACAGGGAAGGACTACCTGAAGTTGCCCAATAAGAAACGCTCGTTTTCGTTTTCCATTGCAAATTGTTTTAAGTTTTGCTCAGTGTGCACCGGTATGGGTGGTCCTCTGTAGCTCAATTGGTAGAGCATGGCGCTTGTAACGCCAGGGTAGTGGGTTCGATCCCCGGGACCACCCATACGTAAAAATGTATGCACACGACTGTAAGTCGCTTTGGATAAAAGCGTCTGCTAAATGGCATATTATTATTATTAATGAATGTGACCCTGATATGGGTAAAAAGGTGTCCTTTGAGTTTTAGTCTTATGGCGCCCCCTACTGTCTGCAGTACGTAGGTACTCGCACAAACCATTCAAAGGAAAAAAGCGAGGAGGCCGAGATGCTAAAAGGGAAAGGAGATGGATACCTAGTCAGTTGCACAACTGAATACATTCAGCTGAAACGTGTCTTCTGCAAAAAGTGCTACTGCAACGTGCCAACAGTCATTACTTTACTAACATTGGTCCATTTGGTCCAAAAAACATAGTTAGCACATTTAACATAGGCCTATTTTCAGGTGAATACATTTGAAACGTGTGTGTGTGTATGTGTGTTCATCCATCAACCATTTGTTTTTAGCCTACCTGAAAATTCATTTTGAACAGTGGGGCATTATCGTGTGTCCAGCTACACACACAGTGCTTCATTGAAAAATGGTAACCTGGCAACGCAGCGCAAATATAAAAAAAAGTTATTCTTAATTTCACTACCCCTGTGTTGCTTAGCCCCCTGCTGTACTCCCTGTTCACCCACGACTGCGTGGCCAAGCACGACTCCAACACCATCATTAAGTTTGCTGACGATACAACGGTGGTAGGCCTGGTCACCGACAACAATGAGACAGTCTATAGGGAGGAGGTCAGAGACCTGGCAGTGTGGTGCCAGGACAACAACCTCTTCCCTCAATGTGGGCAAGATAAAGGAGCTGATCATGGACTACAGGAAACGGAGGGCCGAGCACGCTCCCATTCACATCGACGGGGCTGTAGTGGTCCAAATACACCAACACAGTCCTGGAAAGGGCACAGCAACGCCTCTTCCCCCTCAGGAGGCTGAAAAGATTTGGCATGGGTCCTCAGATCCTCTAAATGTTCAACAGCTGCACCGTTGAGAGCATCTTGACTGGCTGCATCGCATCCAACCGCAAGGCGCTACAGAGGGTAGTGCGTACAGCCCAGTACATCACTGGGTCCGAGCTCACTGCCATCCAGGACCTCTATACCAGGCTGTGTCAAAGGAAGGCCCTCATAATTGTCAAAGACTCCAGACACCCAAGTGATAGACTGTTCTCTCTGCTACCGCATGGCAAATGGTACCAGAGTGCCAAGTCTGGGACCAAAAGGCTCCTGAACAGCTTATACCCCCAAGCCATTAGACTGCTGAACAGTTAATCACATGGCCATTAGACTGCTGAACAGTTAATCACATGGCCATTAGACTGCTGAACAGTTAATCACATGGCCATTAGACTGCTGAACAGCTAATCACATGGCCATTAGACTGCTGAACAGTTAATCACATGGCTATTAGACTGCTGAACAGTTAATCACATGGCTATTAGACTGTTGAACAGTTAATCACATGGCCATTAGACTGCTGAACAGTTAATCACATAGCCATTAGACTGCTGAACAGTTAATCACATGGCTATTAGACTGCTGAACAGTTAATCACATGGCCATTAGACTGCTGAACAGCTAATCACATGGCCATTAGACTGCTGAACAGCTAATCACATGGCTACTAGACTGCTGAACAGTTAATCACATGGCCATTAGACTGCTGAACAGTTAATCACATGGCTATTAGACTGCTGAACAGTTAATCACATGGCTATTAGACTGCTGAACAGCTAATCACATGGCCATTAGACTGCTGAACAGCTAATCACATGGCTATTAGACTGCTGAACAGTTAATCACATGGCCATTAGACTGCTGAACAGTTAATCACATGGCCATTAGACTGCTGAACAGCTAATCACATGGCCATTAGACTGCTGAACAGCTAATCACATGGCCATTAGACTGCTGAACAGTTAATCACATGGCTATTAGACTGCTGAACAGTTAATCACATGGCCATTAGACTGCTGAACAGTTAATCACATGGCCATTAGACTGCTGAACAGTTAATCACATGGCTATTAGACTGCTGAACAGTTAATCACATGGCCATTAGACTGCTGAACAGCTAATCACATGGCCATTAGACTGCTGAACAGCTAATCACATGGCTACTAGACTGCTGAACAGTTAATCACATGGCCATTAGACTGCTGAACAGTTAATCACATGGCTATTAGACTGCTGAACAGTTAATCACATGGCTATTAGACTGCTGAACAGCTAATCACATGGCCATTAGACTGCTGAACAGCTAATCACATGGCAATTAGACTGCTGAACAGTTAATCACATGGCCATTAGACTGCTGAACAGTTAATCACATGGCCATTAGACTGCTGAACAGCTAATCACATGGCCATTAGACTGCTGAACAGCTAATCACACGGCTATTAGACTGCTGAACAGTTAATCACACGGTCATTAGACTGCTGAACAGTTAATCACATGGCTATTAGACTGCTGAACAGTTAATCACATGGCCATTAGACTGCTGTTAAGTTAATAGTTAATAGTGGTCCTCTGTAGCTCAATTGGTAGAGCATGGCGCTTGTAACGCCAGGGTAGTGGGTTCGATCCCCGGGGCCATCCATGCATAAAAATGTATGCACACATGACTTTGGATAAAAGTGTCTGCTAAATGGCATATATATATTAATCACATGGCCATTAGACTGCTGAACTGTTAATCACATGGCCATTAGACTGCTGAACTGTTAATCACATGGCCATTAGACTGCTGAACAGCTAATCACATGGCTATCCTCACTTCTGCTTTTCACCCCCTACCAGACCCTCACACTGGCTTTCTGCCCCCTACTGTCTCCCACTGTGTGTGTGTATCAGGTGTAACAGAGATGCCAAGCAGACTCTAGAGCTGGACTGGTCTGATAAGTACCAGGCCTACAGTCTGGATGACCAGTGTGGTCGCTACAACAACATGAGTACTGACACACAGTACCACTCCAACTCAGCCAACCTCCAGGACCAGTGAGTCGCTGTATTACACACTCTTTATTTTTATTAAATATAGATTTTATTGGATGTATGAGTGCATACAATTCTTGACATAATTATGCACAAATATATCCTTTAAAAAGATTCTTACACACTCTATTTCACACAAATGTAACACATTTTTTACTTCAGATTTTCCTTCAGTTTCTGAAAGTCCTGTTGAAAGTTATTCAGATGGGTATTAGAGCCTTGCACCAAGACGGTACCGGTGTGATAGAGATTGACTGTAATGACGCCCTTTAAGTGACTGTCTTCCACATACACGTTGACCTGTATGGCATCGTTGATGTCTCTCTCTTCAGTGTTGGGGTAAGTTTGACACAGGGCACTACGCCAGGCCGTGGGGTGGGCTGTGTAGAAAACATAGTTGGTTTTGACTCTGTTCTTGCCCAGTGCTTTTTTGTAATCCACTATCAGAGTCTCCGGATGTTTCCTCAAGACTTTCCACTTGTGATGTTTCCTAGCCTCAGAATCCATACCTTCAGGGTATTGGATTTCAATGGTCTGCACCACACCTATACTGATGCTGCCTCTATGGTCTGCACCACACCTATACTGATGCTGCCTCTATGGTCTGCACCACACCTATACTGATGCTGCCTCAATGGTCTGCACCACACCTATACTGATGCTGCCTCTATGGTCTGCACCACACCTATACTGATGCTGCCTCAATGGTCTGCACCACACCTATACTGATGCTGCCTCTATGGTCTGCACCACACCTATACTGATGCTGCCTCTAAGGCCTGTTGTTGGTGGTGTTGACAAAGTCTCTGCTTGAATATGCTTTATTCCAGCTCCCTCGTGAGGTTTTACCGTCAGCATTTTCGACTGTGAGGTTGGCCACCTCAGGCCTCCAAACAGTCCTCGTAGTGGTCTTTCCAAAATGTTTTGAAAAACTCTGAACATTTCAAATAACGTTGGGAACTTTAAGGTTAAAAAAGATATCTTCAGTATCTCACGTTGTTGTTGTATATTTAGTCCTGTGCAATCTGAGGAATGTGTCCCTCTGTCCTAATGTAGCCTGTTGAACATCCAAAACATGCAGAAAGATCAGAATGTTGAGAACATAAGTACTAACTTAAAGTCCCAATCTTAAAGTTTATACAGCTCATTACAAGTGCCAACAACTGGGTGACACATAGCCTAGAGGTTATGAGCATTGGGTCTGTAGCAAGGCAGTTAACCCCAACAACAACAACTGCTCCCTGGACGCCGTGGACGTCGATTAAGGAGGGGTTAAATGCAGAAGACACATTTTGGTTGAATGCATTCAGTTGTGCAACTGACTAGGTACCGCCTTTTCCCTTTCCCAATCAAGGTTTATTATTATGTCCACTACGAAACTAAAACTAACCATGAAAAAAAGAACACATTCTCTTACCAGGAATAGGATGATTAAAATCCCCCCAAAAACGCTGCGAGTCACAGTATGCGACTCTAACACACAAGGCTCCTTCCGCATTTCAAAAAGTACAGTTTAAAAAACTACTGCAACAGCATTGGATGCCGCCGACATGCCTCTTCCGGCGGTGTTTTGAACAGTGCGTGTCGTATGAAGATGACAAAAGCATCTTGAAAGTGACAGTGTTTTCCAAAAAATGTCTACTACACACACACACGTTTAACAAGTTAAGTGACAGTGTCTACTGTACTATCTCTCTCATCTGAATTTAAAAGTGTACAGACTTACCAGGAAACGTGTATGCAGTGGTGGAAAAAGTACTAATTGTCATTCGTGTGTAAAAGTAAAGATACCTTAATAAAAAATGACTCAAGTAAAAGTCACCCAGTACAATACTGCTTGAGTAAAAGTCTACAAGTATCTGGTTTTAAATGTACAGTGGTGGAAAAAGTACTCAATTGTCATTCTCCAGTAAAAGTAGATGCTATACCTAAAATTCCTTATATTAAGCAAACCAAACAATTTTCTTTTTTTTCTTTTTATTTACGGACACAGTGGCACACTCCAACACTCATTTACAAACACAGTCCGCCAGATCAGATGCAGTAGGGATGTGGTGTGTGTGTGTGAGAGTGAGTGAGTGACGTTATGTTTTTCTTCATCAGGGCACTTTGGGATGTGATGTGTGTGTGTGTGTGTCTGTGTGTGTGTGTGTGTGTGTGTGTGTGGGTGTGTGGGTGTGTCTGTGTGTGGGTGTGTGTGTGTGTGTGTGTGTGTGTGTGTGTGTGTGTGTGTGTGTGTGTGTGTGTGCTTGAGTAAAGAGAGAGAGAAGAGAGATAGTAAAGAGAGAGAGTGACTGAAGGTGACAAGTGAAGTTGGGAAAGTTCATTATTGAAATCAAATCAAATTGTATCTGTCACATGCTTCATAAACAACAGGTGTAGACTAACAGTGAAATGCTTACTTACAGGCCCTTCCCAACAATGCAGAGAGTTATGCAAGCGGACCTGCTGTTGCCACACACATCAATTCCCCATCCCTACTAAACACACACACACACACACACACACACACACACCAGTGCACCATCACTACTAGCCATTTCCCCAGAGGATATTGTAATCTGGTTGTCAATCTTTACCAGGGTTAATTCAAATTGAAGACACCCAATTCAGGAAGTGATTTGAATTTTAACTTTTAAAAAATAGAACTACTTTTTAAAGAAATAGCTTCTCTTCCATTTATTGAGAAGTCATTGAATATAGATTCCCTTTTTTCAATTATTTCAGTTTACTTCCTGAACTGACTGACTTCAATTTGAATTGACCCCAACCCTGACCTTTACCATACACATTTACCCATTAATTATATCATGGTTTGGTTAGCTTTCAAATTCACTGGTGTGTTAAGTACAGTTTGCCACTGTCTGTGTGCACACATCTAACAGCGCTGCCAAACATTAGGCACCAAGACAGAGTTAGAATAAGGTAGTGTGTGACTGGTGGTGTGTTTTCTCTAAACTGATTTAAAAAAACACCCCTTTTCTAACAAGTATTTTCCCTCTTACATAGCCACACACACACAAAACAAACACAGATATTCATAGTCCTACACACAACACATTCATCTTTTATTATATCCTCCAAAGAACCACTCTGAAACCCCCCAGCTCAGAGCACCCTTTCCCAGCCACGATCAGAGTGACAGCCCCTTTTTGGAGTCCTGGAGGAGACGAGGTACTGTGGACTGTGTGGAGCTAAAGATCAGAGCTGCTACTCCAGACAGACAGACAGACAGACAGACAGACAGACCTCCAGACAGACAGACAGACAGACCTCCAGACAGACAGACCTCCAGACAGACAGACCTCCAGACAGACAGACAGACCTCCAGACAGACCTCCAGACAGACAGACAGACAGACAGACTGTAATTGCATCATCATTGTGTGGCAAAGCCCAGTGAAACAGGAAATTCCACACCCAGGGGCGTTTCCCAAATGACTATGAGTCCTGGTCAAAAGTAGTACACTATCTAGGGGACATGGTGTCATTTGGGACGCAGACCTGAAGACACTGATTCCCATCAATAAACCAGAGACCTCTGACTCACTAAAGGGTTTAAGTGAAGAGGTGGAGGGGTGTGAATCTGCTGTGTGTGGGGGGTTGGTTCTTCTACCCTGGTGGGAACCTAAAATCCCCATAATTCCCCACAAGGATAGTAAAACAAGGAATAATATCCCTCATGGGGACATTTCCCACCTCCCCATCAGGACAAAGGCTATTTTAACCTTAGGGGTTAGGTTTAGGGTTACAATTAGGTCTAGGATTAGAATTAGGGTAAGAAGTTAGTGGTTAGGAGTTCGATTTAGGGAAATAGTATTTTGAATAGAAATACATTTTAGGTCCCCACAAGGATAGAAGAGCATAACGTCTGGGTGTGTGTGTCTGCGTGCATGCGTGTTAATGAAAAACACACAAGGGCCACTGTCATCTCAAAAGTCACAGTTATTATTTAAATTATTAAAATAATAATAATTAATCAATTAAAGGGGCAATCCGCAGTTGCTACATCCATTTTTGGACGTATAAATTGGTATATATAAGTCCCCAAATTAGTTAGCACACCTAACGTAAGCCTATTTTCAGATGAATACATTTGAAAAGTGTGTGTGTGTGTGTGTGTGTGTGTATTCATCCATGCACCATTTGTTGTTAACTGATAATTCCTTTGTAACGGTGGGGCATTATCGCGTGTCCAGTTACTCACAATGCTTCCTTGGAAACAGGTCACCTGGCAACGCAGCGCAAATGCAAAAAAGTTATTCTTCACTTCCCCTGTGTGGCTGTTGTTATGCGGAGACTCCGTTCACTACAATCTTGTGTCGGATCGCAGTGTTTTTAAAATCAGGTATCACCAATTCTCCACAAAATGTCTTCGGAAGTTTTAGTGTCCAGACCCCATTTCGACAGCAGGTCAGTTGCCCAAGCAGGCGATCCGCTCCCGCCCACAGACGCAGAGGCCACATTCATGGAGGGCTTGCATCCCTCCTCCGGCTTGGCTACCGCGGGGTACCGTTCAGCCAAGTACAGCGCGGAGGAATGGCACGTCAATAACTTCTCTACCCTTCACCAGGCCGTTATAGACCGAAACAACGCCGAGAGGATTCGCCATGAGTCCAAAACACTGTATACGGAGACCGAGGCCGGGACTCTGCGCACCCAAGCTGAGGGGACGCGGCACCTAGGCGAGAGACTGCAGGATATCCACTTCTGGAAGTCGGAGCTGCAGCAGCACATCGAAAAGCTGTTGGCCGAGACAGACCTCCTCCTGCGGCAAAATAGAAGGCTGTTGAAGGCGCTGGACGCCACCGAGATCCCGTTCGCCATCGCCACGGATAACCTAACCTGTCGGGAACGGCGGCTGGGGCCCGACCTGGTTAAAGACCGCGTAGAGGAGGAGCTGCTTAAGGTGATTAAAACAATAAGATCGATTTGTCTTTGCTCAAGTAAACCTAAATACTTGTATCATTACAAAATGTTACCTACACGTTATTTCACTAGACACTAATCCGAAAATAACTTGATGGTTGTGTTTGTGTGCCACAGGAAGTGGAGTTGATCAGGAGCATCCAGGCTCTGTTGAAGAGAACGCTGAGTCAGGCTGTCAATCAAATAAAGTGAGTGACACAATTAGACACCTCTCCCCGCATTCATTTCAACCAACATTAATATTTCAGATGCATCAGCAATAACTACATAAATGGTTCATTTATAAGATCCTCTCTTTTCATTTAATTGTGTGTCAGGGATGACCAAGCAGGCAACGAGAGACAACTGAGTAGGGTGCAAACAATAAGGGTTTTATTTCTCAAAACTTGGATAATACGAATTATGACAAGGAAGTAAACCAAAGTGCTAAAATATACCAAGGGACTTGAAAAACGGACTGTCCTATAAAGTCTTAACTTAAAAAATAACTAAGCTCTAACGTGCAGGAACAGAACGTACATAAACCAAATATCTACTCACTGAAGGGACGTTCCACGGAGACTATAAGGGGAGTGGCCAGCTCCAAGTGGAATCTGCAAACCATCAAGTTTTACATTTAGACAATAATGATATAACGTTAAATACAAGCATTATTTTAGCAATACCAGTACACAATATTAATGTATAACTGTACTTCGCTATTTTAAACTCGTCAAAGGGAAAAATAGTTCCCCCGGGGTGAACAGAGGGTGGGCATTTCCCAACGCCCTTCCGGAACCTTCTTTTTAACCCTGGGATTCAGGTCGGAAGTCCTTTATCAGAACACTGCTGAGGCACGGAGGTAAACAAGACATTACATTGAACTGTGACTATTTACTTGAGAATGATAATGGTTAAATTATGAAGTTAGATGATTGAGTTAAATTACATCAATGACTGTTACCACGTAAACTATGATGCGTGCACTCAACATAGAAAACAATGATAGCAAATGTCAAACTGTATTTCTGCAATAAAGTTATGTATGGGATATAAGAAACGAACTATGTGTCGCGTCGTCATTTTATATATTATGTGTATCGCCATGTGTATAGTGCAAAGTGAGCGTTAACGTGCATCAAATGAAAATTATATTTGTTATGGCCTGTGTACACTAGCCGCTTCGGCCGCCCAGAGTGGCTCGCTTGTGGGCATGCTGGCAGCATATAGCAGCAGTTCGGTTGTGCGTCAAGAATTCAGCAGAGTAAGTTTGTATTAAGAGCTGGTTGTTAAATGGGTAAATAGTTTCATCCATTCTCCATTTCATGAATTTATAAACAGGTAAATAGTAATATGCTCTAAACCGGTCTGGTGACAAACTTTGCTGCCCTGTTTCCAATCGTCCACATTGCTGCTGGGAGAACCTATTCAAGTAAGTAAATACACTTTAAAAAACAAAACTATAGCTGTGTTCGAATACCCATACTGTATACTACATAATGAGTATATACTATTAGTTCATTTTAGTATACTGTAAACGAACTGTATCCTTCCAGTTGAGCGTACTAGTGCTTCGCCTGTCTACCGGAAGTTGATGCTGTTGCTATGCAAGTTCTTGCTAGCGTGTTAGTATAACAAATTACTAGTTAAGACATCTTACGACTTCATTAACAATGTCCAGTAAGGAACGCACAACCACTATACCACTTAGCTAAGTTAAGAATGACGTGAATAATCAAGTCAATAGGTTGCGTTCGTAAATTCACTCGGGCCATCTACTCCGATTTCAGAGCACTCGTCTGTGTGCCTGGTTGAAATTATGTCTCATTTGATGAAATACTACAGCTATGCTGTCCTCAGGTCATGCAGATGAAGGAAATTAGGTATTGCGATAAACCTGTTTTTAGAGTATTTACATGGTTCATAAGAAGTGTAGTGTACTATTTTATTTTATTGTTTCTGTATATATGAATTACAAATCAGCCTTTAACTAGTTAAATCATGTTTCTAGTCTATTGCATAGTTACAATGTGCAACCAGCCATTGATGTCCCAGGACCAGGATTGGTAAACACTGTTGAAGTGTATCATTGTAATACATACATGCAGACACAGCATCATTCAAAGACTGGCATTTGATACTCCTGGTATTGGATATGACAGAATGTCTCACAGACATATCTGAACCGCACCTTTATTTGCCAAGGTAGAGTACATGATCAGTGAATATATTCAATGTACAGGCTACAATGTGGGGATCTCATGCTTGGTAATAAGTACATGTATATATGACTTGCATCCTTGGCATAATAAAGTTATTATATTCTACTCAATCCATAGGCTTCATTAATGCCATTCAGACTGGTTTGAAGTCGATACAACCGGCTATGATAGCGGAGGTTCATAGCTAGGTTCTGAACTAATATTTATACCCAACGTTTTAGGTTCCATACACAGATCGGCTACACATCCTTAGCATAAAGCTCTTTTTATCCTCCACTACACAAACAAGAAAATAGTTAGCTAGTTACGTTACTTCAGCTGTATTGCATGGGAAATATCAGCAAGGCAAGCTTAAAAAATGGTACATTCAATTTGCAGTAATTGCTTTAGCTAGCTAGATTCTTTACATCCACTGTTTCACAAGACGACAGCCTGGTTTGCTGGTTCTCAGGAGTCCCTAAAACATTAAACAGGAATTACAATTTCATACTCATGTCACAACGCCCATAAAGCTAGGTAGCTGGGTAATGTCGGCTAGACAGCTAGCTTGCTAAATAGCTATTTTCATAAATTAACGTTATGACAAAAACATATAAGTAATCGTTTGTCTCTACATTAACTAACATATTCCTCTGAACTGTACATGTTTTGCATGATTCGTTATGACGTTATAATTACTTACATTTGCTTCCATCCTAGTATTTTTGTCAGCCATCTTTGCTACAGCTGAGCCTGGTTGCAGCCTTCTTCTTCAGTGGGGTTTATCGGCGGTTGGCATCCAATATTATGGTGCATTACCGCCACCTACCGTACTGGAATGTGGGCCTAGAGACCGGGATAAACTAAATCCTACCTGCCAACCCCGTTTCTCTTAAAAAATATAACAAAATATTTTAGACTAAATCTAATGACGTTCTGCTCAATATACTCTTTAAACTAATTTCCTGTATCCCCTTCTCCCTCATACTAAATCTCATCATCTCTCTTTCCCTCTGATACTGCCCACACTGTAGCAATACATGCTCCACAGTCTCTATTTCCTGAGAATAATCACACTTTCCTGATGGATGCTTTCCTATCACGTTTAATGTCTTGTTCAACTGGCTGTGTCCCACCCTTAATCTTGTAAAAATAGCCTCCTCTCTTCTGTCCCTTCCTGCTTTCCTCCCCTCCCCGACTTTCCTCTGTACCTGAAATAAATGCCTTCCCTTATTATTTCTATTCCACTGCTCCTGCCATCTCTGTACCATCACTGTATATATCAGTCTTTTTGCCTCTGCCTTGCTCATTGACACTTCAACATCAACATCCCCACTACTAAGTGCTTGTTTAGCCTGTTCATCTACAGCCTCGTTCCCCTCCACCCCCAAACGTTTGCAGCCTATTCATTAGGCACCAAATAAAGGAAAATGGACTCAAACGTGGAGGGACTACCTGAGGGTATCCAATAAGAAACGCTCATTTTCGTTTTCCAGTGCAAATGTTTGCCTACGTTTTACTCCTATGTGCACTAATGAATAATGACCCTGATATGGGGGTACCAATGCCCTTTTCTTAGTCTTATGGCGCCCCCTACTGTGTGTAGTATGTAGCTACTCACCTGCAAAGCATGCAAAGGAAAAACCAAGGAGGCCGAGATGGAAAAAGTGAAAAGTGCTAACAGGTGATAAACAGCACTGATGATAGAAGCCCAAACGTATGCTCCTTTTTTATTCATCACATTTTATCACATTGCATCAAGGCCTCCTTGGTTGATCCTTTTCATGGTTTGAGTGAGAGTACTCTCGCACCGACCACTATCCATTGTAGCCTGAGCGCAGACCCTCACACTGGCTTTCTGCCCCCTACTGTCTCCCACTGTGTGTGTGTGTGTATCAGGTGTAACAGAGATGCCAAGCAGACTCTAGAGCTGGACTGGTCTGATAAGTACCAGGCCTACAGTCTGGATGACCAGTGTGGTCGCTACAACAACATGAGTACTGACACACAGTACCACTCCAACTCAGCCAACCTCCAGGACCAGTGAGTCGCTGTATTACACACTCTTTATTTTTATTAAATATATATTTTATTGGATGTATGAGTGCATACAATTCTTGACATAATTATGCACAAATATATCCTTTAAAATGATTCTTACACACTCTATTTCACACAAATGTAACACATTTTTTACTTCAGATTTTCCTTCAGTTTCTGAAAGTCCTGTTGAAAGTTATTCAGATGGGTATTAGAGCCTTGCACCAAGACGGTACCGGTGTGATAGAGATTGACTGTAATGACGCCCTTTAAGTGACTGTCTTCCACATACACGTTGACCTGTATGGCATCGTTGATGTCTCTCTCTTCAGTGTTGGGGTAAGTTTGACACAGGGCACTACGCCAGGCCGTGGGGTGGGCTGTGTAGAAAACATAGTTGGTTTTGACTCTGTTCTTGCCCAGTGCTTTTTTGTAATCCACTATCAGAGTCTCCGGATGTTTCCTCAAGACTTTCCCCTTGTGATGTTTCCTAGCCTCAGAATCCATACCTTCAGGGTATTGGATTTCAATGGTCTGCACCACACCTATACTGATGCTGCCTCTATGGTCTGCACCACACCTATACTGATGCTGCCTCTAAGGCCTGTTGTTGGTGGTGTTGACAAAGTCTCTGCTTGAATATGCTTTATTCCAGCTCCCTCGTGAGGTTTTACCGTCAGCATTTTCGACTGTGAGGTTGGCCACCTCAGGCCTCCAAACAGTCCTCGTAGTGGTCTTTCCAAAATGTTTTGAAAAACTCTGAACATTTCAAATAACGTTGGGAACTTTAAGGTTAAAAAAGATATCTTCAGTATCTCACGTTGTTGTTGTATATTTAGTCCTGTGCAATCTGAGGAATGTGTCCCTCTGTCCTAATGTAGCCTGTTGAACATCCAAAACATGCAGAAAGATCAGAATGTTGAGAACATAAGTACTAACTTAAAGTCCCAATCTTAAAGTTTATACAGCTCATTACAAGTGCCAACAACTGGGTGACACATAGCCTAGAGGTTATGAGCATTGGGTCTGTAGCAAGGCAGTTAACCCCAACAACAACAACTGCTCCCTGGACGCCGTGGACGTCGATTAAGGAGGGGTTAAATGCAGAAGACACATTTTGGTTGAATGCATTCAGTTGTGCAACTGACTAGGTACCGCCTTTTCCCTTTCCCAATCAAGGTTTATTATTATGTCCACTACGAAACTAAAACTAACCATGAAAAAAAGAACACATTCTCTTACCAGGAATAGGATGATTAAAATCCCCCAAAAACGCTGCGAGTCCCAGTATGCGACTCTAACACACAAGGCTCCTTCCGCATTTCAAAAAGTACAGTTTAAAAAACTACTGCAACAGCATTGGATGCCGCCGACATGCCTCTTCCGGCGGTGTTTTGAACAGTGCGTGTCGTATGAAGATGACAAAAGCATCTTGAAAGTGACAGTGTTTTCCAAAAAATGTCTACTACACACACACACGTTTAACAAGTTAAGTGACAGTGTCTACTGTACTATCTCTCTCATCTGAATTTAAAAGTGTACAGACTTACCAGGAAACGTGTATGCAGTGGTGGAAAAAGTACTAATTGTCATTCGTGTGTAAAAGTAAAGATACCTTAATAAAAAATGACTCAAGTAAAAGTCACCCAGTACAATACTGCTTGAGTAAAAGTCTACAAGTATCTGGTTTTAAATGTACAGTGGTGGAAAAAGTACTCAATTGTCATTCTCCAGTAAAAGTAGATGCTATACCTAAAATTCCTTATATTAAGCAAACCAAACAATTTTCTTTTTTTTCTTTTTATTTACGGACACAGTGGCACACTCCAACACTCATTTACAAACACAGTCCGCCAGATCAGATGCAGTAGGGATGTGGTGTGTGTGTGTGAGAGTGAGTGAGTGACGTTATGTTTTTCTTCATCAGGGCACTTTGGGATGTGATGTGTGTGTGTGTGTGTCTGTGTGTGTGTGTGTGTG
Source organism: Coregonus lavaretus (assembly GCF_964263955.1). Taxonomy (NCBI): domain Eukaryota; kingdom Metazoa; phylum Chordata; class Actinopteri; order Salmoniformes; family Salmonidae; genus Coregonus; species Coregonus lavaretus. The sequence goes on along the minus strand of NW_028163159.1, from coordinate 52,913 downwards.
TGTGTGTGTGTGGGTGTGTGGGTGTGTCTGTGTGTGGGTGTGTGTGTGGGTGTGTGTGTGGGTGTGTGTGTGTGTGTGTGTGTGTGTGTGTGTGTGTGTGTGTGTGTGTGTGCTTGAGTAAAGAGAGAGAGAAGAGAGATAGTAAAGAGAGAGAGTGACTGAAGGTGACAAGTGAAGTTGGGAAAGTTCATTATTGAAATCAAATCAAATTGTATCTGTCACATGCTTCATAAACAACAGGTGTAGACTAACAGTGAAATGCTTACTTACAGGCCCTTCCCAACAATGCAGAGAGTTATGCAAGCGGACCTGCTGTTGCCACACACATCAATTCCCCATCCCTACTAAACACACACACACACACACACACACACACACACACACACACCAGTGCACCATCACTACTAGCCATTTCCCCAGAGGATATTGTAATCTGGTTGTCAATCTTTACCAGGGTTAATTCAAATTGAAGACACCCAATTCAGGAAGTGATTTGAATTCTAACTTTTAAAAAATAGAACTACTTTTTAAAGAAATAGCTTCTCTTCCATTTATTGAGAAGTCATTGAATATAGATTCCCTTTTTTCAATTATTTCAGTTTACTTCCTGAACTGACTGACTTCAATTTGAATTGACCCCAACCCTGACCTTTACCATACACATTTACCCATTAATTATATCATGGTTTGGTTAGCTTTCAAATTCACTGGTGTGTTAAGTACAGTTTGCCACTGTCTGTGTGCACACATCTAACAGCGCTGCCAAACATTAGGCACCAAGACAGAGTTAGAATAAGGTAGTGTGTGACTGGTGGTGTGTTTTCTCTAAACTGATTTTAAAAAACACCCCTTTTCTAACAAGTATTTTCCCTCTTACATAGCCACACACACACAAAACAAACACAGATATTCATAGTCCTACACACAACACATTCATCTTTTATTATATCCTCCAAAGAACCACTCTGAAACCCCCCAGCTCAGAGCACCCTTTCCCAGCCACGATCAGAGTGACAGCCCCTTTTTGGAGTCCTGGAGGAGACGAGGTACTGTGGACTGTGTGGAGCTAAAGATCAGAGCTGCTACTCCAGACAGACAGACAGACAGACAGACAGACCTCCAGACAGACAGACAGACAGACCTCCAGACAGACAGACCTCCAGACAGACAGACCTCCAGACAGACAGACAGACCTCCAGACAGACCTCCAGACAGACAGACAGACAGACAGACTGTAATTGCATCATCATTGTGTGGCAAAGCCCAGTGAAACAGGAAATTCCACACCCAGGGGCGTTTCCCAAATGACTATGAGTCCTGGTCAAAAGTAGTACACTATCTAGGGGACATGGTGTCATTTGGGACGCAGACCTGAAGACACTGATTCCCATCAATAAACCAGAGACCTCTGACTCACTAAAGGGTTTAAGTGAAGAGGTGGAGGGGTGTGAATCTGCTGTGTGTGGGGGGTTGGTTCTTCTACCCTGGTGGGAACCTAAAATCCCCATAATTCCCCACAAGGATAGTAAAACAAGGAATAATATCCCTCATGGGGACATTTCCCACCTCCCCATCAGGACAAAGGCTATTTTAACCTTAGGGGTTAGGTTTAGGGTTACAATTAGGTCTAGGATTAGAATTAGGGTAAGAAGTTAGTGGTTAGGAGTTCGATTTAGGGAAATAGTATTTTGAATAGAAATACATTTTAGGTCCCCACAAGGATAGAAGAGCATAACGTCTGGGTGTGTGTGTCTGCGTGCATGCGTGTTAATGAAAAACACACAAGGGCCACTGTCATCTCAAAAGTCACAGTTATTATTTAAATTATTAAAATAATAATAATTAATCAATTAAAGGGGCAATCCGCAGTTGCTACATCCATTTTTGGACGTATAAATTGGTATATATAAGTCCCCAAATTAGTTAGCACACCTAACGTAAGCCTATTTTCAGATGAATACATTTGAAAAGTGTGTGTGTGTGTGTGTGTATTCATCCATGCACCATTTGTTGTTAACTGATAATTCCTTTGTAACGGTGGGGCATTATCGCGTGTCCAGTTACTCACAATGCTTCCTTGGAAACAGGTCACCTGGCAACGCAGCGCAAATGCAAAAAAGTTATTCTTCACTTCCCCTGTGTGGCTGTTGTTATGCGGAGACTCCGTTCACTACAATCTTGTGTCGGATCGCAGTGTTTTTAAAATCAGGTATCACCAATTCTCCACAAAATGTCTTCGGAAGTTTTAGTGTCCAGACCCCATTTCGACAGCAGGTCAGTTGCCCAAGCAGGCGATCCGCTCCCGCCCACAGACGCAGAGGCCACATTCATGGAGGGCTTGCATCCCTCCTCCGGCTTGGCTACCGCGGGCTACCGTTCAGCCAAGTACAGCGCGGAGGAATGGCACGTCAATAACTTCTCTACCCTTCACCAGGCCGTTATAGACCGAAACAACGCCGAGAGGATTCGCCATGAGTCCAAAACACTGTATACGGAGACCGAGGCCGGGACTCTGCGCACCCAAGCTGAGGGGACGCGGCACCTAGGCGAGAGACTGCAGGATATCAACTTCTGGAAGTCGGAGCTGCAGCAGCACATCGAAAAGCTGTTGGCCGAGACAGACCTCCTCCTGCGTCAAAAGAGAAGGCTGTTGAAGGCGCTGGACGCCACCGAGATCCCGTTCGCCATCGCCACGGATAACCTAACCTGTCGGGAACGGCGGCTGGGGCCCGACCTGGTTAAAGACCGCGTAGAGGAGGAGCTGCTTAAGGTGATTAAAACAATAAGATCGATTTGTCTTTGCTCAAGTAAACCTAAATACTTGTATCATTACAAAATGTTACCTAGACGTTATTTCACTAGACACTCATCCGAAAAGAACTTGATGGTTGTGTTTGTGTGCCACAGGAAGTGGAGTTGATCAGGAGCATCCAGGCCCTGTTGAAGAGAACGCTGAGTCAGGCTGTCAATCAAATAAAGTGAGTGACACAATTAGACACCTCTCCCCGCATTCATTTCAACCAACATTAATATTTCAGATGCATCAGCAATAACTACATAAATGGTTCATTTATAAGATCCTCTCTTTTAATTTTATTGTGTAATCACACATTTCCGCACAATTAGTCTAGGAAAGGCCTAAAGGACGACAGCTGAGCTGGGTTGCAGCCTATTCATTAGGCACTAAACAAAGGAAAATAGACTCAAACAGGGAAGGACTACCTGAAGTTGCCCAATAAGAAACGCTCGTTTTCGTTTTCCATTGCAAATTGTTTTAAGTTTTGCTCAGTGTGCACCGGTATGGGTGGTCCTCTGTAGCTCAATTGGTAGAGCATGGCGCTTGTAACGCCAGGGTAGTGGGTTCGATCCCCGGGACCACCCATACGTAAAAATGTATGCACACTTGACTGTAAGTCGCTTTGGATAAAAGCGTCTGCTAAATGACATATTATTATTATTATTAATGTGACCCTGATATGGGTAAAAAGGTGTCCTTTGAGTTTTAGTCTTATGGCGCCCCCTACTGTCTGCAGTACGTAGGTACTCGCACAAACCATTCAAAGGAAAAAAGCGAGGAGGCCGAGATGCTAAAAGGGAAAGGAGATGGATACCTAGTCAGTTGCACAACTGAATACATTCAACTGAAACGTGTCTTCTGCAAAAAAGTGCTACTGCAACGTGCCAACAGTCATTACTTTACTAACATTGGTCCATTTGGTGCAAAAAACATAGTTAGCACATTTAACATAGGCCTATTTTCAGGTGAATACATTTGAAACGTGTGTGTGTATGTGTGTTCATCCATCAACCATTTGTTTTTAGCCTACCTGAAAATTCATTTTGAACAGTGGGGCATTATCGTGTGTCCAGCTACACACACAGTGCATTGAAAAATGGTAACCTGGCAACGCAGCGCAAATATAAAAAAAAGTTATTCTTAATTTCACTACCCCTGTGTTGCTTAGCCCCCTGCTGTACTCCCTGTTCACCCACGACTGCGTGGCCAAGCACGACTCCAACACCATCATTAAGTTTTCTGACGATACAACGGTGGTAGGCCTGGTCACCGACAACAATGAGACAGCCTATAGGGAGGAGGTCAGAGACCTGGCAGTGTGGTGCCAGGACAACAACCTCTTCCCTCAATGTGGGCAAGATAAAGGAGCTGATCATGGACTACAGGAAACGGAGGGCCGAGCACGCTCCCATTCACATCGACAGGGCTGTAGTGATCCAAATACACCAACACAGTCCTGGAAAGGGCACAGCAACGCCTCTTCCCCCTCAGGAGGCTGAAAAGATTTGGCATGGGTCCTCAGATCCTCTAAATGTTCAACAGCTGCACCGTTGAGAGCATCTTGACTGGCTGCTTCACATCCAACCGCAAGGCGCTACAGAGGGTAGTGCGTACAGCCCAGTACATCACTGGGTCCGAGCTCACTGCCATCCAGGACCTCTATACCAGGCTGTGTCAAAGGAAGGCCCTCAAAATTGTCAAAGACTCCAGACACCCAAGTGATAGACTGTTCTCTCTGCTACCGCATGGCAAATGGTACCAGAGTGCCAAGTCTGGGACCAAAAGGCTCCTGAACAGCTTATACCCCCAAGCCATTAGACTGCTGAACAGTTAATCACATGGCCATTAGACTGCTGAACAGCTAATCACATGGCCATTAGACTGCTGAACAGTTAATCACATGGCCATTAGACTGCTGAACAGTTAATCACATGGCCATTAGACTGCTGAACAGTTAATCACATGGCTATTAGACTGCTGAACAGTTAATCACATGGCCATTAGACTGCTGAACAGTTAATCACATGGCTATTTGACTGCTGAACAGCTAATCACATGGCTATTAGTGTTATGTGGGCAGCTTGTCTCTCCCTTTTCTGTTTCCCTTCCTCCTTGTTTTGTCCCCTCTTTGTCTGTTGTATCTGTATGTGTGTTTGTCCCCTTTATGTGGGTGTGTCTGGAGTGGATCAGGGGGCGTGCTCAGGATCTGCCTCTCCTGTGCAGCTGCGGGTTGTTTCCAGTGATTCCTGCCTACGCAGCTGCATCCTATTCTCTCATCAACCTGCACTACTTATTCCTGGGCATGGCTCTCCACCGGCGCCAGATCGTTGTTCTTACTAGAGCGTTCAGACATACCTCCCTGCCTGCCTGCCTTCGTGCCTGCCTGCCTGCCTGCCTGCCTGCCTGCCTGCCTCAGCCTCTCCTTACCTCCCTGCCTGCCTGCCTTCGTGCCTGCCTGCCTCAGCCTCTCCTTCCTCCGGAGCCGACTAGCCCACTCTGTTCCTTTTCTTCAGTTGTTTTTTGGACTAAGACAAATTGAACTTTTATTAAAATAATTTTTATTTCCTCCACTCCCTTAGTCGTGTTTGTTTCTCTGAGTGCTGGGTTGAACCATAGCTTAACAATTAGACTGCTGAACAGTTAATCACATGGCTATTAGACTGCTGAACAGCTAATCACATGGCTATTAGACTGCTGAACAGTTAATCACATGGCCATTAGACTGCTGAACAGTTAATCACATGGCCATTAGACTGCTGAACAGCTAATCACACGGCTATTAGACTGCTGAACAGTTAATCACATGGCCATTAGACTGCTGAACAGTTAATCACACGGCTATTAGACTGCTGAACAGCTAATCACATGGCTATTAGACTGCTGAACAGTTAATCACACGGCCATTAGACTGCTGAACAGTTCATCACATGGCTATTAGACTGCTGAACAGTTAATCACATGGCTATTAGACTGCTGAACAGTTAATCACACGGCTATTAGACTGCTGAACAGCTAATCACATGGCCATTAGACTGCTGAACAGTTAATCACATGGCTATTAGACTGCTGAACAGTTAATCACATGGCTATTAGACTGCTGAACAGTTAATCACATGGCCATTAGACTGCTGAACAGTTAATCACATGGCTATTAGACTGCTGAACAGTTAATCACATGGCCATTAGACTGCTGAACAGCTAATCACATGGCTATTAGACTGCTGAACAGTTAATCACATGGCCATTAGACTGCTGAACAGTTAATCACATGGCCATTAGACTGCTGAACAGTTAATCACATGGCTATTAGACTGCTGAACAGTTAATCACATGGCCATTAGACTGCTGAACAGTTAATCACATGGCCATTAGACTGCTGAACAGCTAATCACATGGCTATTAGACTGCTGAACAGTTAATCCCATGGCCATTAGACTGCTGAACAGCTAATCACATGCTATTAGACTGCTGAACAGTTAATCCCATGGCCATTAGACTGCTGAACAGCTAATCACATGGCCATTAGACTGCTGAACAGTTAATCACATGGCCATTAGACTGCTGAACAGTTAATCACATGGCTATTAGACTGCTGAACAGTTAATCACATGGCTATTAGACTGCTGAACAGTTAATCACATGGCCATTAGACTGCTGAACAGTTAATCACATGGCCATTAGACTGCTGAACAGTTAATCACATGGCCATTAGACTGCTGAACAGTTAATCACTTGGCTATTAGACTGCTGAACAGTTAATCACATGGCCATTAGACTGCTGAACAGTTAATCACATGGCCATTAGACTGCTGAACAGTTAATCACATGGCTATTAGACTGCTGAACAGTTAATCACATGGCCATTAGACTGCTGAACAGTTAATCACATGGCCATTAGACTGCTGAACAGTTAATCACATGGCTATTAGACTGCTGAACAGTTAATCACATGGCCATTAGACTGCTGAACAGTTAATCACATGGCTATTAGACTGCTGAACAGCTAATCACATGGCCATTAGACTGCTGAACAGCTAATCACATGGCTATTAGACTGCTGAACAGTTAATCACATGGTCATTAGACTGCTGAACAGTTAATCACATGGCTATTAGACTGCTGAACAGTTAATCACATGGCCATTAGACTGCTGAACAGTTAATCACATGGCCATTAGACTGCTGAACAGTTAATCACATGGCTATTAGACTGCTGAACAGTTAATCACATGGCTATTAGACTGCTGAACAGTTAATCACATGGCTATTAGACTGCTGAACAGTTAATCACATGGCTATTAGACTGCTAAACAGTTAATCACATGGCCATTAGACTGCTGAACAGTTAATCACATGGCTATTAGACTGCTGAACAGTTAATCACATGGCCATTCGACTGCTGAACAGCTAATCACATGGCTATTAGACTGCTGAACAGTTAATCACATGGCTATTAGACTGCTGAACAGTTAATCACATGGCCATTAGACTGCTGAACAGTTAATCACATGGCCATTAGACTGCTGAACAGTTAATCACATGGCCATTAGACTGCTGAACAGTTAATCACATGGCTATTAGACTGCTGAACAGTTAATCACATGGCTATTAGACTGCTGAACAGTTAATCACATGGTTATTAGACTGCTGAACAGTTAATCACATGGCTATTAGACTGCTGAACAGTTAATCACATGGCCATTAGACTGCTGAACAGTTAATCACATGGCCATTAGACTGCTGAACAGTTAATCACATGGCCATTAGACTGCTGAATAGTTAATCACATGGCTATTAGACTGCTGAACAGTTAATCACATGGCCATTAGACTGCTGAACAGTTAATCACATGGCCATTAGACTGCTGAACAGTTAATCACATGGCTATTAGACTGCTAAACAGTTAATCACATGGCTATCCTCACTTCTGCTTTTCACCCCCTACCAGACCCTCACACTGGCTTTCTGCCCCCTACTGTCTCCCACTGTGTGTGTGTATCAGGTGTAACAGAGATGCCAAGCAGACTCTAGAGCTGGACTGGTCTGATAAGTACCAGGCCTACAGTCTGGATGACCAGTGTGGTCGCTACAACAACATGAGTACTGACACACAGTACCACTCCAACTCAGCCAACCTCCAGGACCAGTGAGTCGCTGTATTACACACTCTTTATTTTTATTAAATATAGATTTTATTGGATGTATGAGTGCATACAATTCTTGACATAATTATGCACAAATATATCCTTTAAAAAGATTCTTACACACTCTATTTCACACAAATGTAACACAATACGTTTGCAATTCTAACATGTTCCTTGGCATGTAAATTACTTCAGATTTTCCTTCAGTTTCTGAAAGTCCTGTTGAAAGTTATTCAGATGGGTATTAGAGCCTTGCACCAAGACGGTACCGGTGTGATAGATATTGACTGTAATGACGCCCTTTAAGTGACTGTCTTCCACATACACGTTGACCTGTATGGCATCGTTGATGTCTCTCTCTTCAGTGTTGGGGTAAGTTTGACACAGGGCACTACGCCAGGCCGTGGGGTGGGCTGTGTAGAAAACATAGTTGGTTTTGACTCTTTCTTGCCCAGTGCTTTTTTGTAATCCACTATCAGAGTCTCCGGATGTTTCCTCAAGACTTTCCACTTGTGATGTTTCCTAGCCTCAGAATCCAGACCTTCAGGGTATTGGATTTCAATGGTCTGCACCACACCTATACTGATGCTGCCTCTAAGCCCTGTTGTTGGTGGTGTTGACAAAGTCTCTGCTTGAATATGCTTTATTCCAGCTCCCTCGTGAGGTTTTACCGTCAGCATTTTAGACTGTGAGGTTGGCCACCTCAGGCCTCCAAACAGTCCTCGTAGAGGTCTTTCCAAAAATGTTCCAAAAACTCGGAACATTTCAAATGATGTTGGAAATGCTGACTCTCAGGTAAAAAAACAAACAAAAAAAGAGGTATGTTTATCTTCAGTGTCTGACATTGGTCAGGATTAAATAGACAACAACAATCTGGGGAATCTGTCCCTCTGTTCTAATGTAGCCTGTTGAACATGCAAAACATGCAGAGAGATCAGAATGTTGGGATTATAATGAGATCAAATGTTGTGATTATGAGATCCGAATGTTGTGATTATAATGAGATCCGAATGTTGTGATTGTAATGAGATCAGAATGTTGTGATTATAATGAGATCAGAATGTTGTGATTATAATGAGATCAGAATGTTGTGATTATAATGAGATCTGAATGTTGTGATATAATGAGATCAGAATGTTGTGATTGTTATGAGATCAGAATGTTGTGATTATAATGAGATCAGAATGTTGTGATTATAATGAGATCAGAATGTTGTGATTATAATGAGATCAGAATGTTGTGATTATAATGAGATCAGAATGTTGTGATTATAATGAGATCAGAATGAGAATTACATCAGAATGATCAGAATGTTCAGAATGTGAGACAGAAGTACCAACTTAACATCTCAAATCTTAAAGTGCATACAGCTCATTACAACAGCAGACAACTGCCAATCAAGGTTTATTATTATTATTATTATAGTCCTCTACAAAAACTACAACAAACCATGACAAATATAGAAGACACAATTCTCTTACCAGGAATAAGATTATTAAAATCCCCCCAAAACGTAGCAATCCACTTCAATAAAAACGTAGCAAGCAACTCCCAGCACGCGACGTCAACAGACGAGGTTCCTTTCTTATTTTTAAAAAGTAGGGATTAGAAAATTGTGCCAGAGCATTGGCTGCCTCCGACATGCCTCCACCGTCAGCGTAATAACACATGGACTTGGTTTGAGCAGTTCATGTCATATGAGGACACTAACACGCACCAACTGAAAGTGACATGGTCTATTCCATGTTATTATCTGCTCTTTCTCATGTCCATATTCATACACAGCGAAGAACCACACACGTTTAAACACGTTTAGAAAGTGACAAGGTGTCTACTGTGCTCTCTCGCCTGGATTTCTAAATGTGTAGACTAACCAGGAACTGTGTGTGTCTCTTTACATGTCCTCTGACTCCCGGGGCGTGTAACCGTGATGCGTGTGTCTCTTTACATTTCCTCTGACTCCCGGGGCGTGTAACCGTGATGCGTGTGTCTCTTTACATGTCCTCTGACTCCCGGGGCGTGTAACCGTGATGCGTGTGTCTCTTTACATGTCCTCTGACTCCCGGGGCGTGTAACCGTGATGCGTGTGTCTCTTTACATGTCCTCTGACTCCCGGGGCGTGTAACCGTGATGCGTTTGTGTCTTTACATGTCCTCTGACTCCCGGGGCGTGTAACCGTGATGCGTGTCTGTCAATAGACTAGATCACTAGACTAGAGGTTTGTCCAGAGATAAAGGAGAGGCTCTTTTTGAACCATTTTGTGCGTCCAGCATGACGTGAGTAGTGTCGTAGTTAGTTCCTCCTTCCTTCTCCCATTCACAGGTTAGACTCAGTAGGTAATGCAGCGTGATGCACTGCAGACAGCGACGTCTGGTCTGGTCAGTCTCACCTCAACAAACACAAACACTATGAATCCCCCTTTACAGTTAATATGTGTCATTATCTGTGTGTGTCTGATGTAGCTTAGCCAGGAGGCATGTGTATGTTGTCTGTAGGCTACGTCTCCCTCCCCTCCTCTCTCTCAGGGTGTGTAGACTAACCAGGACACGTGTGTGTGTGTATTAACAGTGTGTGTTAATATCTCCCTCCCCTCCTCTCTCTCAGGGTGTGTAGACTAACCAGGACACGTGTGTGTGTGTATTAACAGTGTGTGTTAATATCTCCTTCCCCTCCTCTCTCCTAGGCTGTGTAACCGTGATGCGTGGGTGTGTTTCACCCAGGACAACCTGTCTGTGGCGCAGCGGGAGGAGCAGGCCAGTGTGGAGCTCAGGCTGCTGGTGGAGAGGGTCCTACAGGAGACGGCTGAGGACCTGAGGGTCCAGTGCTCTAACGTAGACCAGGCCTTCAGCCAGCGCTGTCTGCAGCTCACTGAGGCCAAGGCACAGCTAGAACTGCACCTCACTCAGGTGTGTTGGTGAGGGAGGTGGAGGTGTGTGTGTGTGTGTGTGTGTGTGGGTCAATAGCCAAAACCCAAGCCTTCCGCAATTTAAACAAAAAATTAAATAGATTGGCGCCTACCCAACAGGCAAAGAGAATGTTTTAAAAGGAAGAAGAGGTAAAGGCATTCATAACATATCCCTAAGGGTTATTCAGCTGAGGCTGGAATGCAGAGAATGCTGCACCTGAACTCAACACTGTGTGTGTGTGTGTTTGTGTTTGATACGTGTGTGTGTGTGTGTGTGTGTGTGTGTGTGTGTGTGTGTGTGTGTGTATAGATCCTGGATCAGATCGGGGCTCAGGAGAGGAACATGGTGTCTCTACAGAAGGCTCTGTATGATAAAGAGGCCCCTCTGAGAGTGGCTCAGTCCAGGCTGCACCAACGCTCACACAGACCCCACATGGAGCTCTGCAGGGACAACCCTCAATTCAGGTACACACGGACACACACACACACACACACACAGGTACACACACACAAACGGACAGAAGCACACACATGCACGCAAGCCAGTAAGCACACAAACACACACACAAACACACACCCAAACATACACCCAGACATACACACACACACCCATCACACTTTCTCTCCCATCTTTCACAAACACCTACACTGGCATGACAAGCTCCTCTCCTTCCTCTCCCCCCCCCCCCCCCCCCTCCTCTCTCCCCTCCTATCTCTCTCTTTCTGTCTCTCTCCCTCTCCCCCCCTCTCTCTTTCCCCCTACCCCCCCCCCCCCCCCCTCTCTCTCTCTCTCTCTCTCCAGTCTGGTGGGTGAGGTAGGTCAGATCTCCCAGACCATGTCATCCCTGCAGCAGCAGCTGTCTGCAGCGCGGAGCTCCCTGTCCCACCTGGAGGAATCCCGCATGGCGCTGGAGAAGGACATCGGCTGTAAGACCCACAGTCTGCTCATCGACAGGGAGAAGTGCATGTCCCACCGCACCCGCTACCCCACCATCATAGCCCTGTCTGGGTACTGAGGAGAGAGAGAGACGGGGGGGTATGGGGACGTGTGTGGGAGGGATGGGGGTGTGAGTGTGTGTGTGTTTGTGCGTGAGATTTGTGTGTGTGTGTGTGATCAAGCCTGTATTAGTGACTACTGCGACATTGTGTGCATTTGCTTGGTGTTTCCAGTTGTGTTGTCAATCAGTAAAGGCTTGTCTGTCACAGCTGACTGTACACTGATCACTCAACACTAGTCTAAGAGTGTACACTGATCACTAGACACTAGTCTAAGAGTACACTGATCACTAGACACTAGTCTAAGAGTGTACACTGATCACTAGACACTAGTCTAAGAGTGTACACTGATCACTCAACACTAGTCTAAGAGTGTACACTGATCACTAGACACTAGTCTAAGAGTACACTGATCACTAGACACTAGTCTAAGAGTGTACACTGATCACTAGACACTAGTCTAAGAGTGTACACTGATCACTAAACACTAGTCTAAGAGTGTACACTGATCACTAAACACTAGTCTAAGAGTGTATACTGATCACTAAACACTAGTCTAAGAGTGTACACTGATCACTAAACACTAGTCTAAGAGTGTACACTGATCACTAAACACTAGTCTAAGAGTGTACACTGATCACTAAACACTAGTCTAAGAGTGTATACTGATCACTAAACACTAGTCTAAGAGTGTACACTGATCACTAAACACTAGTCTAAGAGTGTACACTGATCACTAAACACTAGTCTAAGAGTGTACACTGATCACTAGACACTAGTCTAAGAGTGTACACTGATCACTAAACACTAGTCTAAGAGTGTACACTGATCACTAGACACTAGTCTAAGAGTGTACACTGATCACTAAACACTAGTCTAAGAGTGTACACTGATCACTAAACACTAGTCTAAGAGTGTACACTGATCACTAGACACTAGTCTAAGAGTGTACACTGATCACTAAACACTAGTCTAAGAGTGTACACTGATCACTAAACACTAGTCTAAGAGTGTACACTGATCACTAAACACTAGTCTAAGAGTACACTGATCACTAGACACTAGTCTAAGAGTGTACACTGATCACTAGACACTAGTCTAAGAGTGTACACTGATCACTAGACACTAGTCTAAGAGTGTAAACTGATCACTAAACACTAGTCTAAGAGTGTACACTGATCACTAAACACTAGTCTAAGAGTGTACACTGATCACTCAACACTAGTCTAAGAGTGTACACTGATCACTAAACACTAATCTAAGAGTACACTGATCACTAGACACTAGTCTAAGACTACACTGATCACTAGACACTAGTCTAAGAGTACACTGATCACTAAACACTAGTCTAAGAGTACACTGATCACTAGACACTAGTCTAAGAGTGTACACTAATCACTCAACACTAGTCTAAGAGTGTACACTGATCACTAAACACTAGTCTAAGAGTACACTGATCACTAGACACTAGTCTAAGACTACACTGATCACTAGACACTAGTCTAAGAGTACACTGATCACTAGACACTAGTCTGAGTACACTGATCACTATACACTAGTCTAAGAGTACACTGATCACTAAACACTAGTCTAAGAGTACACTGATCACTAGACACTAGTCTAAGAGTACACTGATCACTAGACACTAGTCTAAGAGTACACTGATCACTAAACACTAGTCTAAGAGTGTACACTGATCACTAAACACTAGTCTAAGAGTGTACACTGATCACTAGACACTAGTCTAAGACTACACTGATCACTAGACACTAGTCTAAGAGTACACTGATCACTAGACACTAGTCTGAGTACACTGATCACTATACACTAGTCTAAGAGTACACTGATCACTAAACACTAGTCTAAGAGTACACTGATCACTAGACACTAGTCTAAGAGTACACTGATCACTAGACACTAGTCTAAGAGTACACTGATCACTAGACACTAGTCTGAGTACACTGATCACTATACACTAGTCTAAGAGTACACTGATCACTAAACACTAGTCTAAGAGTACACTGATCACTAGACACTAGTCTAAGAGTACACTGATCACTAGACACTAGTCTAAGAGTACACTGATCACTCAACACTAGTCTAAGAGTGTACACTGATCACTAAACACTAGTCTAAGAGTACACTGATCACTAGACACTAGTCTAAGACTACACTGATCACTAGACACTAGTCTAAGAGTACACTGATCACTAGACACTAGTCTGAGTACACTGATCACTATACACTAGTCTAAGAGTACACTGATCACTAAACACTAGTCTAAGAGTACACTGATCACTAGACACTAGTCTAAGAGTACACTGATCACTAGACACTAGTCTAAGAGTACACTGATCACTAGACACTAGTCTAAGAGTGTACACTGATCACTAAACACTGGTCCAAGAGTACCCTGATCACTAAACACTGGTCTAAGAGTACACTGATCACTAGACACTAGTCTAAGAGTACACTGATCACTAGACACTAGTCTAAGAGTACACTGAACACTAGACACTAGTCTAAGAGTACACGGATCACTAGACACTAGTCTAAGAGTACACTGATCACTAAACACTAGTCTAAGAGTACACTGATCACTCAACACTAGTCTAAGAGTGTACACTAATCACTCAACACTAGTCTAAGAGTGTACACTGATCACTAAACACTAGTCTAAGAGTACACTGATCACTAGACACTAGTCTAAGACTACACTGATCACTAGACACTAGTCTAAGAGTACACTGATCACTAGACACTAGTCTGAGTACACTGATCAATATACACTAGTCTAAGAGTACACTGATCACTAAACACTAGTCTAAGAGTACACTGATCACTAGACACTAGTCTAAGAGTACACTGATCACTAGACACTAGTCTAAGAGTACACTGATCACTAAACACTAGTCTGAGTACACTGATCACTATACACTAGTCTAAGAGTACACTGATCACTAAACACTAGTCTAAGAGTACACTGATCACTAGACACTAGTCTAAGAGTACACTGATCACTAGACACTAGTCTAAGAGTACACTGATCACTAGACACTAGTCTAAGAGTACACTGATCACTCAACACTAGTCTAAGAGTGTACACTGATCACTAAACACTAGTCTAAGAGTACACTGATCACTAGACACTAGTCTAAGACTACACTGATCACTAGACACTAGTCTAAGAGTACACTGATCACTAGACACTAGTCTGAGTACACTGATCACTATACACTAGTCTAAGAGTACACTGATCACTAAACACTAGTCTAAGAGTACACTGATCACTAGACACTAGTCTAAGAGTACACTGATCACTAGACACTAGTCTAAGAGTGTACACTGATCACTAAACACTGGTCCAAGAGTACACTGATCACTAGACACTAGTCTAAGAGTACACTGATCACTAGACACTAGTCTAAGAGTACACTGATCACTAAACACTAGTCTGAGTACACTGATCACTATACACTAGTCTAAGAGTACACTGATCACTAAACACTAGTCTAAGAGTACACTGATCACTAGACACTAGTCTAAGAGTACACTGATCACTAGACACTAGTCTAAGAGTACACTGATCACTAGACACTAGTCTAAGAGTACACTGATCACTCAACACTAGTCTAAGAGTGTACACTGATCACTAAACACTAGTCTAAGAGTACACTGATCACTAGACACTAGTCTAAGACTACACTGATCACTAGACACTAGTCTAAGAGTACACTGATCACTAGACACTAGTCTGAGTACACTGATCACTATACACTAGTCTAAGAGTACACTGATCACTAAACACTAGTCTAAGAGTACACTGATCACTAGACACTAGTCTAAGAGTACACTGATCACTAGACACTAGTCTAAGAGTACACTGATCACTAGACACTAGTCTAAGAGTACACGGATCACTAGACACTAGTCTAAGAGTACACTGATCACTAAACACTAGTCTAAGAGTACACTGATCACTCAACACTAGTCTAAGAGTGTACACTAATCACTCAACACTAGTCTAAGAGTGTACACTGATCACTAAACACTAGTCTAAGAGTACACTGATCACTAGACACTAGTCTAAGACTACACTGATCACTAGACACTAGTCTAAGAGTACACTGATCACTAGACACTAGTCTGAGTACACTGATCAATATACACTAGTCTAAGAGTACACTGATCACTAAACACTAGTCTAAGAGTACACTGATCACTAGACACTAGTCTAAGAGTACACTGATCACTAGACACTAGTCTAAGAGTACACTGATCACTAAACACTAGTCTAAGAGTGTACACTGATCACTAAACACTAGTCTAAGAGTACACTGATCACTAGACACTAGTCTAAGACTACACTGATCACTAGACACTAGTCTAAGAGTACACTGATCACTAGACACTAGTCTGAGTACACTGATCACTATACACTAGTCTAAGAGTACACTGATCACTAAACACTAGTCTAAGAGTACACTGATCACTAGACACTAGTCTAAGAGTACACTGATCACTAGACACTAGTCTAAGAGTACACTGATCACTAGACACTAGTCTGAGTACACTGATCACTATACACTAGTCTAAGAGTACACTGATCACTAAACACTAGTCTAAGAGTACACTGATCACTAGACACTAGTCTAAGAGTACACTGATCACTAGACACTAGTCTAAGAGTACACTGATCACTAGACACTAGTCTAAGAGTACACTGATCACTAGACACTAGTCTAAGAGTACACTGATCACTAAACACTAGTCTAAGAGTACACTGATCACTAGACACTAGTCTAAGAGTACACTGATCACTAGACACTAGTCTAAGAGTACACTGATCACTAGACACTAGTCTAAGAGTACACTGATCACTAAACACTAGTCTAAGAGTGTACACTGATCACTAAACACTGGTCCAAGAGTACCCTGATCACTAAACACTAGTCTAAGAGTACACTGATCACTAGACACTAGTCTAAGAGTACACTGATCACTAGACACTAGTCTAAGAGTACACTGATCACTAGACACTAGTCTAAGAGTACACTGATCACTAAACACTAGTCTAAGAGTGTACACTGATCACTCAACACTAGTCTAAGAGTGTACACTAATCACTCAACACTAGTCTAAGAGTGTACACTGATCACTAAACACTAGTCTAAGAGTACACTGATCACTAGACACTAGTCTAAGACTACACTGATCACTAGACACTAGTCTAAGAGTACACTGATCACTAGACACTAGTCTGAGTACACTGATCACTATACACTAGTCTAAGAGTACACTGATCACTAGACACTAGTCTAAGAGTGTACACTGATCACTAAACACTAGTCTAAGAGTGTACACTGATCACTAGACACTAGTCTAAGAGTGTACACTGATCACTAAACACTAGTCTAAGAGTGTACACTGATCACTAAATACTAGTCTGAGTGTACACTGATCACTCAACACTAGTCTAAGAGTGTACACTGATCACTAAACACTAGTCTAAGAGTACACTGATCACTAGACACTAGTCTAAGACTACACTGATCACTAGACACTAGTCTAAGAGTACACTGATCACTAGACACTAGTCTGAGTACACTGATCACTATACACTAGTCTAAGAGTACACTGATCACTAAACACTAGTCTAAGAGTACACTGATCACTAAACACTAGTCTAAGAGTACACTGATCACTAAACACTAGTCTAAGAGTACACTGATCACTAAACACTAGTCTAAGAGTACACTGATCACTAGACACTAGTCTAAGACTACACTGATCACTAGACACTAGTCTAAGAGTACACTGATCACTAAATACTAGTCTGAGTGTACACTGATCACTCAACACTAGTCTAAGAGTGTACACTGATCACTAAACACTAGTCTAAGAGTACACTGATCACTAGACACTAGTCTAAGACTACACTGATCACTAGACACTAGTCTAAGAGTACACTGATCAGTAGACACTAGTCTAAGACTACACTGATCACTAGACACTAGTCTAAGAGTACACTGATCACTAGACACTAGTCTAAGAGTACACGGATCACTAGACACTAGTCTAAGAGTACACTGATCACTAAACACTAGTCTAAGAGTACACTGATCACTAAACACTAGTCTAAGAGTACACTGATCACTAGACACTAGTCTAAGACTACACTTATCACTAGACACTAGTCTAAGAGTACACTGATCACTAAACAATAGTCTAAGAGTGTACACTGATCACTAAACACTAGTCTAAGAGTGTACACTGATCACTAAACACTAGTCTAAGAGTGTACACTGATCACTAGACACTAGTCTAAGAGTGTACACGGATCACTAAACACTAGTCTAAGAGTGTACACTGATCACTAAACACTAGAGCAGCAGGATATTTCCTTCCCTCTGCCCTTGTTCACTCCCCTTCATGGATCTGACACAAATGATAGGGCTACCCCAACTTCTTCCAACAGATCTACTGTCCTGTAGGAACTCCCAACTTCTTCCTACAGATCTACTGTCCTGTAGGTTTTCACTCCAACCTTAACATACAGTATCTGGTTTAGGTCTTGGTGAGAAGCTAATTAGTAGAATCGGGTGTGCTAGATTAGGGTTGGACTGAAAATCTACAGGATGGTAGATCTCCAGGAAGAGGGTTGGAGTGAACCTACAGGAAGGTAGAGCTCCAGGAAGAGGGTTGGAGTGAACCTACAGGAAGGTAGAGCTCCAGGAAGAGGGTTGGAGTGAAAACCTACAGGAAGGTAGATCTCCAGGAAGAGGGTTGGAGTGAAAACCTACAGGAAGGTAGATCTCCAGGAAGAGGGTTGGAGTGAAAACCTACAGGATGGTAGATCTACAGGAAGAGGGTTGGAGTGAACCTACAGGAAGGTAGAGCTCCAGGAAGAGGGTTGGAGTGAACCTACAGGAAGGTAGAGCTCCAGGAAGAGGGTTGGAGTGAAAACCTACAGGAAGGTAGATCTCCAGGAAGAGGGTTGGAGTGAAAACCTACAGGAAGGTAGATCTCCAGGAAGAGGGTTGGAGTGAAAACCTACAGGATGGTAGATGTCCAGGAAGAGGGTTGGACTGAAAACCTACAGGATGGTAGATCTACAGGAAGAGGTTTTGGCAGCCCTGGTCTAGTTTCTGCCATCTTGCTTTCACACGTCCAGTCCTATCAGATCTGTGAATGGGAGTGAATGAGGACAGAGGGGAGGGAACATCTTCCTGGGGGTGTGTCCCAAATGGCACCCTATTCCCACGGGGCCCTGGTCAAAAGAAGTGCACTATATAGGGAATATGGTACCATTTGGGACTCAGCCCTGGTGTAACGTCTCTTCATTAAACGTGAAATGAAGTGAAACTGAAAGGATGATTATGCATGTATTACTAGATCAAAAATACATTGAATGTGTAAGACCCCGGGTTGAAAATGTGTTGATTGGTCCAAATGATCACTGTCACTTTAAGTATTGGGTCATGGTATCAGGAAGGGGAGAGTAAAGGTGTGAGAAACAACCAATGAAACGATTGTTTGAACACTTTGAAAGTTAAGTAGTTGAGTAATCGTGCTGTAGAAAGCTATTCCTTTGTCTTATCTACTGGACTACTCTCTCATGTAATGACTTACTGTCCCCAAGCAGAGGTGACTGTATCAGATGGTGTGTGTGTGTGTGTGTGTGTGTGTGTGTGTGTGTGTGTGTGTGTGTGTGTGTGTGTGTGTGTGTGTGTGTGTGTGTGTGTGTGTGTGTGTGTGTGTGTATATGAGTGAGTGAGTGTATCAGATTTTCCCATTGTTGATTTGTTTAATTTCATGTGTGTTTGTTTGTTGCTGTGTTGGTGCATATTAATATGCTTACTGTCTGGCATAATGCTGGTTATAGGCCCTGGATAAAATGAGTGCCCTAAGTAGGGAATAGGTAACTCTGGTCCTACTTGGCCTAGCCCTGAACTAGACAGCTGGTCTGACCCAGTACCTAACTCTGACCACATGATGGCAGTAGAGAACTATGAATTCAACAGAGACCATCAGAGCAAGTGTGTGTGTGTGTGTGTGTGTGTGTGTGTGTGCTTCTGTCTCACAATAACAAGTTGAGAAAATACTATGCAAACTATGCACTGACACCCTGATGCAGACCTCATCTAAGATATTATGATGTGTTAGGATGGCTCACGTGTGTGTTATGTGTCAAAAGAGGACAATGCCCAGACGCTTTTCATCAGTGTGCTGATTCTGTCAGTGAGGAAATTAACTTCCTCCCCCTCTCTCCCCGCCTCCTCTCCTTGCCTCCTCTCCCTCCTCCTCTCCCTCCTCCTCCTCTTCCTCCCCGCCTCTCCCTCCTCCTCCTCCTCTTCCCCCTCTTCCTCCTCTTCCTCCCCGCCTCTCCCTCCTCCTCCTCCTCCTCCTCCTCCTCTTCCCCCTCTTCCTCCTCTTCCTCCCCTCCTCTCCCTCCTCCTCTCCCTCCCTCCCCTCCTCCTCTCCCTCCCCTCCCTCTTCCTCCTCCTCCCATATCTTTCCCTCTCTGTCATCCTCTCTTCTCTTTCTGTTGCTTATCTCTCTCACACTTGCT
>NW_028163159.1:0-27500 GCF_964263955.1 Coregonus lavaretus | reverse complement strand
AACTGACTAAAGAACAAGAGAGTAGAAGAGATAAAAGCAGAATGGAGTTGTCTGATTTCCATGGTGAACTCCTGCTGACTGAACAGCGCTTGCTATTGATTGGCTAAACCCCCTTGACGACAGCCATAATGGGTGTTGTAGTCTTTAATGTTTCAACATCAAATCGATCTTTCTCTGGATGGATGGATGGATGGATGGATGGATGGATGGATGGATGGATGGATGGATGGATGGATGGATGGATGGATGGATGGATGGATGGATGGATGGATGGAAGTAATAATGAGGCCTCCTGAGTGGCTTGCATGGAGGATAAACCTGTTTTTGCGTACTTCAGACTTTCAGACAGTACCTACCCTTCTATGGGTCGCACTGCCATTTCTGGTAATTCCCTACTTTCACAATACTACACCTGTCCCTAAACTGTGTATGGAGATTTACATATCCCCCCCCCCGCTCGGTATGAGCAACTACATAATCCCAGGATGTACATGGTGACATACATATGGTGATGTCCTTCCCTAAAGTCCCTAGTACTTCCCCTTTCCCTACGTCTAGCTGTCTCCTATGCCTTCGTAGACTGTGCTCAGGTATTATTTTATCAACTTGTGTTAGGTTAACTACTACTTCTGGCTGATCAGGAGGGTCTGAGTGTGCTAGGAATATGGCGCCCACAATCAGACAGCTACCTACCGTCAGGAGACCTGTGAATCCCCACCCTCGCCCTGAGAACATGTCAGACGCCAACCCATTGCTTCACCTTCTACCGAACTCACACAGGGATGATCAGACAGGGTAAGGGAATCTTCGTTAAGGAGCCAACCCCCGAGCCCTAGTGGTGATCGGTTCTTTCTCCTAACTCTGTGTTTGTTCATCAGGTGTAACTGGGTTTACCTTTTTGCAGTGTGTGACATGCACCCAGGTGGATCTAATAGGACTTGATAGGGCCCTTCCCAACAGGCCTGCTTCCAGTTTTTCTTCTTTTAGGGACTGGATCCACACCCAGTCTCCTGGTGAGATAGAGTGGGTCACCTTCTCCTTTAGTTCACCTGTGTGGCACAAAACCTCTGACATACGGGTGTGGTTAATAAACTATCTTCACACATACATGTTGAGCTCTCAATTTCTATTGTTGTTTTTTTTTTAAAGTATTTTGTCCTCTCCTTCGTATATATTTATTATTTAATCCTATCACTCCCCCTTTTTGACACATGATTTGCCCATGTGTCAATATTACCACCTTCCTAAACCATCCCTTAGGTAATTTATCATCCAATTGCCATGCCTTTCATTTTCGAGATTGTCTTTTGCTTCTTTATTGCTCCTCCCACTTCCTTTGTCTTTTATGGCAGCTAAATTCGACTTTCATCCAGTTCAGAATCAATTAGTAATCCAATCATCAATCTCTTATCTTGTAAAAACACTCATGTTTAGTTCAAACTCTGTTCTACCCAGGCTCTCCCGGGCTTAACCTGAAGACTGATTGTTGGACATGACAAGTCCATATTTAGGTCACCTAAGTCTTCTGTCTAGCAACAAAGAATAAAAATCTCTATGTTCATGATTAACCCAGTTATATCTAACAGCCCACCAAAAAACCCTCATCATCTTTAAATCACGACCAATGTCATATCCCTCTTTACTCTCTACCATTTGGATAACATCCCTGATGTATGTATGCCTCCTTAGAGTTCCAAATTATTTTACCATGGGCTGCCATTGCCTTCCCATAGTTAAGATCACTTAATTTACCCGTATGCAGTACATAATGGAGTACCCAAGCTTTACAGCAGTTTATCATTACCAAAAAGCTCATCATTTGTTTTTTGTTTAACGGTTTTGGCGCTTCAAGTATAGCAGTTTTCCTGGATGAGTTTAACATTCGCCCCTCCTGAGTTATAGTGTGTCCTAGGTAAATGACCTCGCTCTGCCAAAGTTGAAGTTTATTTTTGCTCACTTTGTGTCCCTGTTTTGCCAGGAAGGTTAACAATTGGATTGTATCCCTCTTACATCCCTCCTGAGTGGGATTAGCCAATAGAATATCATCTACATAAACTAACATTTGGCTTCCTTCCCTAGGTTCAAACTTTCCCAAATTCCTAGTTATAGCCTGGGCAAAGATTGTAAGACTTTCCGAGTAGCCTTGAGGCATCCTAGCGTAAGTCCATTTCCTTCCCTGAAAAGTAAAGCCAAACCACCCCTGACTATCCGGATGAACTGGGATACTAAAGAAAGCATTAGCTAAATCTATCACTGTAAAATAGGAGTTCTCTGGTTTCAGTTAGTTCAGCAATGTATGTGGATCTGGTACACATGGAACTCTGGGAATTATATTTCTATTAACCCCCTGCAAGTCCATGACCATCCTCCAGTCGGCGCTTGGTGCCGCCTTTTTAACAGGAAATACTGGAGAGTTGCATTGTGCCTCATCTCCAGGAATTATCACCCCTCCCTTAAGTAAATGCTGAAATGTAGGTGTTATCCCTTTTATTGCTTCTGGTTTCATAGGGTATTGCTTTTGTTATGGTCTATTATCGGATCGAGGAATCACTTGTTCTGGAGCTACCCCCTTAATTAGTTCTACATCTGCTGGTCCTTGTGACCATAATTTGAACGGAATTGCTGCTAACTCAGCCTCCTGTTCCTGAGTTAAGAAAATCTCTTCCTGTCATCCGTTAAAACTTGTCTCCAAGTGGACCCCGGGCAGGGTTTTTGCTCTCCAATTTAACTTTCTTCTATGTCTCCCAGTGGAGTGGCCATACTGATCCCCATTTGGTGTATTCTGCCAGTCAGTTATGTTTTTCCCCTGTTTTATCCATTTACCTAGTGATAACCATTCCTCTGAATGTTCTTTCACTAGGGCAACATGGGGGCTCCACCTTTCTCTGTACAGCCTCTGGCTCTGTGAACCCATTTTAACCCAATTTGAAAAACAACAACCACAAATAGCCAGGCCTCACTTAATTTGGTAGCTCACTTTTATGACCTAAATACTGCCTAACTGAGATGAGCTAATCTCTTTCTCCTGGTTATAATCTAAAGATGGTAGTACACACAAAACATGATACAGATATCCCCAGTCTTAACCCATCAATAATTGTTTGTATCAATCTAATTACTCATAACTAATCCATTAAACCACTCAAAATTCCTCGAGTATACAATGATTATTTAATTGATTACCCTAACTCTGCTACATGTGATCTCATCTCAAATGATCCCCCTAGGAAAATCTGTCTCCCCTTCTATTGTTCCTGTCCCCCCAATTTCACCAATCCAGAACCCACCACAGGCTGGCGCTATTTCCCCAGCACAACAGCCAATGCATACTTTCATCCTAACCAAAATAAATTATCGTTCTAAAATTGTCCAACTATTTTGTATTTTCCCGCTAACCCATTTCAGTTCGCTATTCAATTTATTTAACTGTTCGCTCTGATTAGGCCCTAATTAATAAAACAAATTCTTGCTATCGTTGATAAGCATACATTTAATGATGTTCCTATCATTTGAACTATGTACTGTCTCTCACCTCTCCTCCCCCTCTCCTGCTCCTTCCTACATTATGGGGGAGGCGCGGGAAACTTCCCTACAATCTTCCTTCTTAGGAAATAATGTCATTCGTACTTGTAACATATTTTCATAGACCTATCTAGAATACTACTAAAGCTATCTTATGCAACTTTTAATACACGTAAAAACTCTCTCTCTCTCCACCCATTCCCTATTGAATAAGTGAGTTTTTAACCCCCAACCACACTACAAATAGTCCATTCAACATTACCAAACCAAATACTCCATCGTACCCATTCAATCAACACATCAGCAGTGGAATTTACACTCATAAATGCGGATTGTTACTCCATGCCTTGAAATGATAAATAGATTTCCACCAATAGCATATTACAATGATTTCTCATCTTACCCTCTAACACAAAATGAAGTTCCCTCACTGTACTACGTTAGCTCTACCATGATAATTAGTTCAATTGAACCCTCCATCTGCTTTGTACTATATTATACATTACGTCTTAAACAACATTAGTTATGGTCAGTTTATTCCACCATCACATGATCCAACAACGCCACAACCTTAAACTCATATGGGGCGGCAGGCAGCTTAGTGACCAATAGCGCCGCTCCAACAACCAAGAGGTCGCCGGTTCCAATCCCCGAGCCGACCAGGCGAAAAAATCTGCCGATGTGCCCTCGAGCAAGTCATTCAACCCCAATTGCTCCCATAAATCGCTCTGGACAAGAGCGTCTGCCAAATTACCAAAAATGCAAATGTAAATATTCTCTACTTTCTCACCCACGACGTACGTCTACGTCCGGGTGAGCAAGTTTAGAACATCTCTCGTCAGAAACCCACATGCACCTCTCAAATAATCACCCCGTGTGGCGTTCCCAGCCAACTCCCAGTCTTTCCTGGCTCCAAAAGCCACACTTTCGCTCTCTCCAGCCCCTCCCCTCGCAACTCTATCTCTTTCTGTCACACCCTGGCTCTGGGGACTCTATATGTTGAGCCAGGGTGTGTAAATTCTATGTGTTTGTGTTTGTTCTATTTCTATGTTGGCCAGAGTGGTTCTCAATCAGAGGCAACGAGTGTCAGCTGTTGCTGGTTGTCTCTGATTGGGAACCACATTTAAACAGGCTGTTTTCCCACAGTTGTTGTGGGATCTTGTTCCTTTTGGTTTGTTCCGTGTTGGTTGTGTTTAACCTAGGACGTCACGTTATCGTTTATTGTTTTGTTCGTGTTATCACTTTTGATAATAAAGTATGTTCGCTCATCACGCTGCGCCTTGGTCCACTTCGTTCAACGATCGTGACACTTTCTTGTCCTCTGAGGAGCTGTGTTTCTTGTTTTCAATATTCTGCCGTTAATTAAGGTACTTTAGTCTATTTATTTAAATCAAATAATTCCCACCTAATTAGTTAAAGTTGGTGCACGTTTATATTTAAACGATAAACCGAATTATTTCAGTCTAATTGTTTGAAAGCAGTATTCTTACAGTGCCACAAATCAAATGGTAAATCAAAACAAATAAACCAAAGTGTTTCAATTATTTAACCAATGGTTGTTATGTCAAATCAAGCGCCACACATCAAATGATAAATCAAACTAATAAACCCAAGTGTTTCAATTATTTAACCAATGGTTGTTATATCAAATCAAGCGCTACACATCAAATGGTAAATCAAACGAATAAACCCAAGTGTTTCAATTATTTAACCAATGGTTATTATATCAAATCAAGCGCTACACATCAAATGGTAAATCAAACGAATAAACCCAAGTGTTTGAATTATTTAACCAATGGTTGTTACAGTGGGGAAAAAAAGTATTTAGTCAGCCACCAATTGTGCAAGTTCTCCCACTTAAAAAGACGAGAGAGGCCTGTAATTTTCATCATATGTACACGTCATGACAGACAAAATAAGAAGAAAAAAATCCAGAAAATCACATTGTAGGATTTTTTATGAATTTATTTGCAAATTATGGTGGAAAATAAGTATTTGGTCAATAACAAAAGTTTCTCAATACTTTGTTATATACCCTTTGTTGGCAATGACACAGGTCAAACGTTTTTTGTAAGTCTTCACAAGGTTTTCACACACTGTTGCTGGTATTTTGGCCCATTCCTCCATGCAGATCTCCTCTAGAGCAGTGATGTTTTGGGGCTGTCGCTGGGCAACACGGACTTTCAACTCCCTCCAAAGATTTTCTATGGGGTTGAGATCTGGAGACTGGCTAGGCCACTCCAGGACCTTGAAATGCTTATTACGAAGCCACTCCTTCGTTGCCCGGGCGGTGTGTTTGGGATCATTGTCATGCTGAAAGACCCAGACACGTTTCATCTTCAATGCCCTTGCTGATGGAAGCAGGTTTTCACTCAAAATCTCACGATACATGGCCCCATTCATTCTTTCCTTTACACGGATCAGTCGTCCTGGTCCCTTTGCAGAAAAACAGCCCCAAAGCATGATGTTTCCACCCCCATGCTTCACAGTAGGTATGGTGTTCTTTGGATGCAACTCAGCATTATTTGTCCTCCAAACACGACGAGTTGAGTTTTTACCAAAAAGTTCTATTTTGGTTTCATCTGACCATATGACATTCTCCCAATCCTCTTCTGGATCATCCAAATGCACTCTAGCAAACTTCAGACGGGCCTGGACATGTACTGGCTTAAGCAGGGGGACACGTCTTCCACTGCAGGATTTGAGTCCCTGGCGGCATAGTGTGTTACTGATGGTAGGCTTTGTTACTTTGGTCCCAGCTCTCTGCAGGTCATTCACTAGGTCCCCCCGTGTGGTTCTGGGATTTTTGCTCACCGTTCTTGTGATCATTTTGACCCCACGGGGTGAGATCTTGCCTGGAGCCCCAGATCGAGGGAGATTATCAGTGGTCTTGTATATCTTCCATTTCCTAATAATTGCTCCCACAGTTGATTTCTTCAAACCAAGCTGCTTACCTATTGCATATTCAGTCTTCCCAGCCTGGTGCAGGTCTACAATTTTGTTTCTGGTGTCCTTTGACAGCTCTTTGGTCTTGGCCATAGTGGAGTTTGGAGTGTGACTGTTTGAGGTTGTGGACAGGTGACTTTTATACTGATAACAAGTTCAAACAGGTGCCATTAATACAGGTAACGAGTGGAGGACAGAGGAGCCTCTTAAAGAATAAGTTACAGGTCTGTGAGAGCCAGAAATCTTGCTTGTTTGTAGGTGACCAAATACTTATTTTCCACCATCATTTGCAAATTAATTAATTAAAAATCCTACAATGTGATTTTCTGGATTATTTTTTCTCAATTTGTCTGTCATAGTTGACATGTACCTATGATGAAAATTACAGGCCTCTCTCATCTTTTAAAGTGGGAGAACTTGCACAATTGGTGGCTGACTAAATACTTTTTTTCCCCACTGTATATCAAATCAAGCGCCACACCATATCACTTCAATTTACTTATTTAAAACCAGTATTATGCTATGTCAAACATCAAATGTTATATTTCAAATATATCAGTTCAAACGTTTTAGTTCAGTCACACTCATTCATCACTTTTCATTTCATGTTTTCGATTGTCACTGACGGGTTATATGGTTTGAGTAACCACAAATCCAACATTTATTCCCCAATTATACCGTTTGGACAGCCACAGACGTCTTTTGATTCCCAATTTGTTTTCTATCAAGGTATACAGGTTTATCATTCACACTCTCATGCACACGACAACACTCGCACTGTCTAACTTTTTATAGTACCTCCTATGGGTGTCTTTTGTTAACGTTTGCACAATTTAAACCTTATTTCCTAATTGTAATTCTCATTATTTACTGTTTTAAAATATTCTTTGTATTCACAGCCAAAAATGGTACACAGTTAAACGTAGTATACAGTTATCACACAGCAAAAATAGTACACAGTTATCGCACTCACTCACAATACACAGTCATAATCCTATCACACAGTCAAATATGTCACACAGTCATAAATGACACACTTATATTCCACACACAATCTATTTGGGCACACAGCCGCGTCTATTTTATTCAAAATACTCTGCTGAACCTAGCCGCAACCCTTAGTTACGGACCTTGCCAGTCACCAGTATTATCTAAAATTTACCGAACCCAGCCATATCCTTAAAGTTATGGACCTTGCCGGTGTAATTCTTCGAACCTAGTCGTACTGTCGTAGTTACGAACCTTGCCGATAGCAATTACTTAAATCAATTATTCCCTATATCTCCGAACCTTAGCCGTATTGTCGCAATTACGGACCTTGCCGGTAGATGTCAGTATTGTCTCCTGAACCCATCCGTATCCCAGTTACGGACCTTGCCGGTAGAACCAATACTCTCTGGTACCATGGTTTAACATCACATTTCACCAAAGGTTTATTTTTCACAATATTGTGCTTATCTACTCATAATAGTTTCATAATTTAGTTCACTTACATCAACCAGTTGTTTCACAAAATTAATTTGAATAAAGCCAATGTGCAGATCTTTAGTTATTTAACAATAGGTATCTGCTTGCCGTCTTTAAGTAGTCCGGACTTTTTGTGAAACACACAATCCAATGAAAGAGGTGACCAAATGGGCCGGACAAAACCCAGCGAAGTCCCTTCTACCAGATCACGTCGGGGTCACCAATTGTCAAAGTTGCGTCAATTCAAATCTGGCATGAGGAACAAAAGAGATCAACACGACTTCTAAGATATACTAGTTATTTTAATTAATGCAAAAACCTTCAATGGTAAATATGATGTTTCGTATATACGGGCTCTTTGAAATACCTCGCAGGGCACTTCAGAGAACTAAATCCATTGTTTCAGATTGTTCTTCAAATACTCTTACAGAGAGAGTTTCCCACCTCTCTGCTGGCCAATCAGAGTAGAGACTTGAGCGTGGTTTAGACTTACTCAGCCAATCCATTGACGCACAGGCTAGTCCCCCGCCTCTTAGCGCATCCCTGGTTCCAGGCATACGTTTATCATAACAACCTGTCATAGTGAGAAGAGCCAGCTCCCCTAGACACCATTCCTACGTCCAAGGAAGGCTCACAGATCACAAAGAACCAGTATAGTCTAGTATTTGGAGACACAAATCCTTATCTCATTTTACCCCCTAAAACAGCTCTTCACATCAATCACAGCTTGCCAGGTGACACAACCTACATTAGCCCAGTCAAGAATGCATTCTTTCTAAGTTAGTCATCCCATCAATTATAAAAAGAATAAATCTCTCACACCATACAGAGTTAAAATATCTAACGAATACATTTGACACATTTTGACACTTTGGTTAAAGGCAAGTATAAACACATACAAGTCGAGGGGAAAAAGAGGGAGAAAAGTTGGTCACTTTTGCAGACAGCTAGGCTAGCTAGAAGCTAGCTTTGTTACGTTTTGGTAGTGTTGAATAATTATTGTTAGTTAATGGCTAAGCTTTGATCGGCATGGATATCCGAAAACCGCCAAGAGGAAAAAAAATTAGGACCACCATGCGGAGAGTTCACCAAGCATTCTGCTAGCCGACCACCAAGGTTGAGGAGCTAAGCAGCGATACCCGCCCGCCGCCTGCTGACATAGAACATCGGAAAGAGCCAGGGCCTTGCAGCAGCACTACTAGGGTACCACCCAGTGTTTAATCCTCCTGGAACAGGATCCGGCATCTCACCGTTTTGGACTGTTTTGTTCCAGAACCAGTACCTATTGTGGCATGATTTATTTTTTTCTTCACTTTTTTCAATGAAAAAATGATAATAAAAGCTATCAAAGTTCGAGTTGCTTCTTCGTTAATTCTCCTGCCATCACCACAACAAGCACCTGTTTGTCTTGACACGTATCCCGAGCCGCATGTTCAGTGGTAAAAAAAAAACAGGCTTTTTGTAGCGCCTGGTTCAATCACAGATTGACGAGAGTGGCTTCAACGCTAATTCGTACAGCGCTTTCACTCAAACTGGCTACTCAAGCTGGGAACATGTCAACGACAACACTAAAGGACTAGGGAAGCATGCCTCTTGTAAAGAGTATTTGAAATGCATGATTTTATGGAAGACAAAACAAACAAGAAACACAAGAAATGTCCACTGTTGTGAACACACAGCAGCTAGGAAGAAGTCCTCCTGTTTGTGTCAGCAGTTGTGGACGTCGTGGAGTTTCGTGCAGTGAATGAGTTTGGATGTGATTGACTCGATGGCAACTCTTATAAATGGTAAATTACTCAAATGTAAAAATGTAAGCTTACAACCTTTATGGCCCTGGCCACCATGCCAGAATTGTTAATTCATTGGTTTACTGGTTGTTTGGTAGATTTTATTCTGTAATGTAGGCCTATGGTTTAGGCCTTTGCTTTGTAATTCAATGTATCTTTTAGATTTATCTGTGAATCTTAATGGCATTGCTTTCTTTTCGTGGGTCTAATTGCTATTGATAGACAGGCTTTGCGTTATTCGATGGGTATGTATAGGAACCATGACCAATGTAGCCTATTGGTTGTGCTCTGAGGTAAGCCCCAGCGCTCATCTCGTTAACCTTTCATCGCGCTGACTGCCGTTACTGTCGATGGTCCTGAATCGATAGTTACAAGTGTGCTGTTTTAATGAGCTCATCTTGGGCTACCAGTCTTCGTGGGGATTTTCTACAACATAGCGTGCTTTCTTGTGGCAAAATGACAGTTGTTGTGTATGGCTACATTTCAGATAGGCTTAAAAACATTTTATTTTACATTTGTATGTCGCATAGTGTAGGACCATACCGTGTGTAGCCAACTGAAAGAAGAAGACAAACGTTCACTCTGTTAGCATTCATTTGCAATACACAATTGTTGTGTGCTACTGTAAGTGATGTCAACTATCTATGTAAATGACATACAGCCACCTCCCTGATACTCTCTTTCTATAGCACGTGTGTGTGTTGCTCTCAGAATGCGCATGAACTCTTATTGGGGGTAGATTCAGATTGGCTACTGCCATGTATGACATTTCACATCAGTTATGAATAGAGAATATGCACTTCATTTCATTTAGTTTGCTTTTCTGAAAGTCCAACAGAAAATATTGCGCACCTGGTGGTTCGGCCTAGGCCTACTATGGTTTACTCGTTGCATAGTGACACAAATTCCACAGAAATGAAGTCTATAGTTGTACTTTCTTCAAATTATTGAAGTTGAAGCAATATAGCGTGTAAGAATCTTTGATAGCCTAGTGGTGCTCATCCCGTCAAACTGATCTGTGCATGTTGGTAGGCACAAATCAGTGGAGGCTGGTGGGAAGAGCTATAGGAGGACAGGCCCATTGAAATTGCTGGTATCAAACATGTGGTTTCCATATGTTTGATGTTTGATACCGTTCCATTTATTCCATTCCAGCCATTACAATGAACCCGTCCTCCTATAGCTTCTCCCACCAGCCTCCACTGGCGCAAATATACGGCAGATGCAGTTGCGTTTCAGATACACTGAAAAAATTTATGCACTCACTAACTGTAAGTCGCTCTGGATAAGAGCGTCTGATAAATGACTAAAATGTCAAATGTAATGTCGTATTGGGGGTCGGGGCAAATATTTTTCTTGTGTTATTATATAAAATGAAGATTGTTGATGTGTATGGCAACATTTTTGTACATTTGAACAGTAGTAGGACCAATCTACCTTGTGTTTTTAGGGCTCTAAAGCAATACTATATGTGTCTCCCCGTTGATTTAAAATGCCACCTCAAGCATTTCATCCTGGAGCCAGGCCTGATTACCATCACAGATTAGAATATACACACTGATTAGAATATACACACATATCAGAATATACACACACACACACCGGTTTGCCCCGTTCTGCCCTGCTGGCTGGAGTCTCATTTACATATCCAGACTCTCTCTCTCTCTCTCTTTCTCTCTCTCTCTCTTTATCTTTCTCTCTCTCTCTCTTTATCTCTCTCTCTTTATCTCTCTCTCTTTATCTCTCTCTCTTTATCTCTCTCTCTTTATTCTCTCTCTCTCTCTCTCTCTCTCTCTCTCTCTCTCTCTCTCTCTCTCTCTCTCTCTCTCTCTCTCTCTCTCTCTCTCTTTTGCTCTCTCTCTTCATCTCTCTATCTTTATCTCTCTCTCTCTTTATCTCTCTCTCTTTATCTCTCTCTCTCTCTCTCTTTTGCTCTCTCTCTTCATCTCTCTATCTTTATCTCTCTCTCTATCTTTATCTCTCTCTCTCTCTCTCTCTCTCTCTCTCTCTCTCTCTCTCTCTCTCTCTCTCTCTCTCTCTCTCTCTCTCTCTCTCTCTCTCTCTCTCTCTCTCTCTCTCTCTCTCTCTCTCTCTCTCTTTTGCTTTCTCTCTTCATCTTTATCTCTCTCTCTCTCTCTCTTTATCTCTCTCTCTTTATCTCTCTCTCTCTCTCTCTCTCTCTCTCTCTCTCTCTCTCTCTCTCTCTCTCTCTCTCTCTCTCTTTCGCTCCCACTCTCACTTTATTTTGTATTTTCTTGAATTGTTCCCTGACAAATGTTTAATCACTGTCTTTCTTCTCTTACTTTGTCCCTTCATCTACCTCCTCTGTTTCTCTCTCCCCCTGTTTCTCTCCATCTGTTTCTCTCCCCCTGTTTCTCTCCCCCTGTTTCTCTCCCTCTGTTTCTCTCCCTCCGTTTCTCTCCCCCCGTTTCTCTCCCTCTGTTTCTCTCTCCCTCTGTTTCTCCCTCCCTCTGTTTCTCTCCCCCTGTTTCTCTCCCTCTGTTTCTCTCCCCCTGTTTCTCTCCCCCTGTTTCTCTCCCCCTGTTTCTCTCCCCTGTTTCTCTCTCCCTCTGTTTCTCTCCCCCTGTTTCTCTCCCCCTGTTTCTCTCCCCCTGTTTCTCTCCCTCTGTTTCTCTCCCTCTGTTTCTCTTCCTCTGTTTCTCTCCCCCTGTTTCTCTCTCCCCCTGTTTCTCTCCCCCTGTTTCTCTCCCTCTGTTTCTCTCCCTCCGTTTCTCTCCCCCCGTTTCTCTCCCCCCGTTTCTCTCCCTCTGTTTCTCTCTCCCTCTGTTTCTCCCTCCCTCTGTTTCTCTCCCCCTGTTTCTCTCCCCCTGTTTCTCTCCCTCTGTTTCTCTCCCCCTGTTTCTCTCCCTCTGTTTCTCTCCCCCTGTTTCTCTCCCCCTGTTTCTCTCCCCCCCCTGTTTCTCTCTCCCCCTGTTTCTCTCCCTCTGTTTCTCTCCCCCTGTTTCTCTCTCCCTGTTTCTCTCCCCCTGTTTCTCTCCCTCTGTTTCTCTCCCCCTGTTTCTCTTCCTCTGTTTCTCTCCCCCTGTTTCTCTCTCCCCCTGTTTCTCTCCCCCTGTTTCTCTCCCGCTGTTTCTCTCCCCCTGTTTCTCTCTCCCTCTGTTTCTCTCTCCCCCTGTTTCTCTCCCCCTGTTTCTCTCTCCCCCTGTTTCTCTCGCTCTGTTTCTCTCCCCCTGTTTCTCTCCCCATGTTTCTCTCCCCCTGTTTCTCTCTCTCTGTTTCTCTCTCCCCCTGTTTCTCTCTCCCCCTGTTTCTCTCCCCCTGTTTCTCTCCCTCTGTTTCTCTCCCCCTGTTTCTCTCCCTCTGTTTCTCTCTCCCCCTGTTTCTCTCTCCCCCTGTTTCTCTCCCCCTGTTTCTCTCTCTCTGTTTCTCTCTCCCCCTGTTTCTCTCCCTCTGTTTCTCTCTCCCATAGTTTCTCTCCCTCTGTTTCTCTCTCCCCCTGTTTCTCTCCCCCTGTTTCTCTCCCCCTGTTTCTCTCCCCCTGTTTCTCTCTCCCTCTGTTTCTCTCTCCCCCTGTTTCTCTCCCCATGTTTCTCTCTCCCCCTGTTTCTCTCCCTCTGTTTCTCTCCCCCTGTTTCTCTCTCCCCCTGTTTCTCTTCCCCTGTTTCTCTCCCTCTGTTTCACTCCCTCTGTTTCTCTCTCCCCCTGTTTTTCTCCCTCTGTTTCTCTCCCTCTGTTTCTCTCCCCCTGTTTCTCTCTCCCCCTGTTTCTCTCCCTCTGTTTCTCTCCCCCTGTTTCTCTCTCCCTGTTTCTCTCCCCCTGTTTCTCTCCCTCTGTTTCTCTCCCCCTGTTTCTCTTCCTCTGTTTCTCTCCCCCTGTTTCTCTCTCCCCCTGTTTCTCTCCCCCTGTTTCTCTCCCGCTGTTTCTCTCCCCCTGTTTCTCTCTCCCTCTGTTTCTCTCTCCCCCTGTTTCTCTCCCCCTGTTTCTCTCTCCCCCTGTTTCTCTCGCTCTGTTTCTCTCCCCCTGTTTCTCTACCCATGTTTCTCTCCCCCTGTTTCTCTCTCTCTGTTTCTCTCTCCCCCTGTTTCTCTCTCCCCCTGTTTCTCTCCCCCTGTTTCTCTCCCTCTGTTTCTCTCCCCCTGTTTCTCTCCCTCTGTTTCTCTCTCCCCCTGTTTCTCTCTCCCCCTGTTTCTCTCCCCCTGTTTCTCTCTCTCTGTTTCTCTCTCCCCCTGTTTCTCTCCCTCTGTTTCTCTCTCCCATAGTTTCTCTCCCTCTGTTTCTCTCTCCCCCTGTTTCTCTCCCCCTGTTTCTCTCCCCCTGTTTCTCTCCCCCTGTTTCTCTCTCCCTCTGTTTCTCTCTCCCCCTGTTTCTCTCCCCATGTTTCTCTCTCCCCCTGTTTCTCTCCCTCTGTTTCTCTCCCCCTGTTTCTCTCTCCCCCTGTTTCTCTCCCCCTGTTTCTCTCCCTCTGTTTCACTCCCTCTGTTTCTCTCTCCCCCTGTTTCTCTCCCCCTGTTTCTCTCTCCCCCTGTTTCTCTCTACCCCTGTTTCTCTCCCTCTGTTTCTCTCCCCCTGTTTCTCTCTCCCCCTGTTTCTCTCTCCCCCTGTTTCTCTCCCCCTGTTTCTCTCCCCCTGTTTCTCTCCCTCTGTTTCTCCCTCCCCCTGTTTCTCTCCCCCCCTGTTTCTCTCTCCCCCTGTTTCTCTCCCTCTGTTTCTCTCTCCCCCTGTTTCTCTCTCCCCCTGTTTCTCTCCCTCTGTTTCTCTCCCCCTGTTTCTCTCTCCCCCTGTTTCTCTCTCCCCCTGTTTCTCTCCATCTGTTTCTCTCCCTCTGTTTCTCTCTCCCTCTGTTTCTCTCTCCCCCTGTTTCTCTCTCCCCCTGTTTCTCTCCCCCTGTTTCTCTCCCCCTGTTTCTCTCCCTCTGTTTCTCTCTCCCCCTGTTTCTCTCCCCCTGTTTCTCTCTCCCTCTGTTTCTCTCTCCCCCTGTTTCTCTCTCCCCCTGTTTCTCTCCCCCTGTTTCTCTCCCTCTGTTTCTCTCTCCCCCTGTTTCTATCTCCCCCTGTTTCTCTCCCTCTGTTTCTCTCTCCCCCTGTTTCTCTCCCCCTGTTTCTCTCTCCCCCTGTTTCTCTCCCTCTGTTTCTCTCCCTTTGTTTCTCTCTCCCTCTGTTTCTCTCTCCCTCTGTTTCTCTCCCCCTGTTTCTCTCCCCCTGTTTCTCTCTCCCCCTGTTTCTCTCTCCCCCTGTTTCTCTCTCCCCCTGTTTCTCTCCCCCTGTTTCTCTCCCCCTGTTTCTCTCCCTCTGTTTCTCTCTCCCCCTGTTTCTCTCCCCCTGTTTCTCTCTCCCTCTGTTTCTCTCTCCCCCTGTTTCTCTCTCCCTCTGTTTCTCTCTCCCCCTGTTTCTCTCTCCCCCTGTTTCTCTCCCCCTGTTTCTCTCCCTCTGTTTCTCTCTCCCTCTGTTTCTCTCTCCCCCTGTTTCTCTCCCCCTGTTTCTCTCTCCCTCTGTTTCTCTCTCCCCCTGTTTCTCTCTCCCCCTGTTTCTCTCTCCCCCTGTTTCTCTCCCTCTGTTTCTCTCCCCCTGTTTCTCTCCCCCTGTTTCTCTCTCCCCCTGTTTCTCTCTCCCCCTGTTTCTCTCCCTCTGTTTCTCTCTCCCTCTGTTTCTCTCTCCCCCTGTTTCTCTCTCCCCCTGTTTCTCTCCCCCTGTTTCTCTCTCCCCCTGTTTCTCTCCCTCTGTTTCTCTCTCCCCCTGTTTCTCTCCCCCTGTTTCTCTCTCCCCCTGTTTCTCTCCCTCTGTTTCTCTCTCCCCCTGTTTCTCTCCCTCTGTTTCTCTCCCCCTGTTTCTCTCCCTCTGTGTCTCTCTCCCCCTGTTTCTCTCCCCCCCTGTTTCTCTCCCTCTGTTTCTCTCTCCCCCTGTTTCTCTCCCCCTGTTTCTCTCCCCCTGTTTCTCTCCCTCTGTTTCTCTCCCTCTGTTTCTCTCCCCCTGTTTCTCTCTCCCCCTGTTTCTCTCCCCCTGTTTCTCTCCCCCTGTTTCTCTCCCCCTGTTTCTCTCTCCCTCTGTTTCTCTCTCCCCCTGTTTCTCTCCCCCTGTTTCTCTCTCCCCCTGTTTCTCTCGCTCTGTTTCTCTCCCCCTGTTTCTCTCCCCATGTTTCTCTCCCCCTGTTTCTCTTTCTCTGTTTCTCTCTCCCCCTGTTTCTCTCTCCCCCTGTTTCTCTCCCCCTGTTTCTCTCCCTCTGTTTCTCTCCCCCTGTTTCTCTCCCTCTGTTTCTCTCTCCCCCTGTTTCTCTCTCCCCCTGTTTCTCTCCCCCTGTTTCTCTCTCTCTGTTTCTCTCTCCCCCTGTTTCTCTCCCTCTGTTTCTCTCTCCCATAGTTTCTCTCCCTCTGTTTCTCTCTCCCCCTGTTTCTCTCCCCCTGTTTCTCTCCCCCTGTTTCTCTCCCCCTGTTTCTCTCTCCCTCTGTTTCTCTCTCCCCCTGTTTCTCTCCCCCTGTTTCTCTCTCCCCCTGTTTCTCTCCCTCTGTTTCTCTCCCCCTGTTTCTCTCTCCCCCTGTTTCTCTCCCCCTGTTTCTCTCCCTCTGTTTCACTCCCTCTGTTTCTCTCTCCCCCTGTTTCTCTCCCCCTGTTTCTCTCCCCCTGTTTCTCTCTCCCCCTGTTTCTCTCCCTCTGTTTCTCTCCCCCTGTTTCTCTCTCCCCCTGTTTCTCTCTCCCCCTGTTTCTCTCCCTCTGTTTCTCTCTCCCCCTGTTTCTCTCTCCCCCTGTTTCTCTCCCTCTGTTTCTCTCCCCCTGTTTCTCTCTCCCCCTGTTTCTCTCTCCCCCTGTTTCTCTCCCTCTGTTTCTCTCCCTCTGTTTCTCTCTCCCTCTGTTTCTCTCTCCCCCTGTTTCTCTCTCCCCCTGTTTCTCTCCCCCTGTTTCTCTCCCCCTGTTTCTCTCCCTCTGTTTCTCTCTCCCCCTGTTTCTCTCTCCCCCTATTTCTCTCCCTCTGTTTCTCTCCCTCTGTTCTCTCTCCCCCTGTTTCTCTCTCCCCCTGTTTCTCTCCCCCTGTTTCTCTCCCTCTGTTTCTCTCTCCCCCTGTTTCTCTCCCTCTGTTTCTCTCTCCCACTGTTTCTCTCCCCCTGTTTCTCTCCCCCCTGTTTCTCTCCCTCTGTTTCTCTCCCCCTGTTTCTCTCTCCCCCTGTTTCTCTCCCTCTGTTTCTCTCTCCCTCTGTTTCTCTCCCTCTGTTTCTCTCTCCCCATGTTTCTCTCCCTCTGTTTCTCTCTCCCCCTGTTTCTCTCCCCCTGTTTCTCTCTCCCTCTGTTTCTCTCTCCCCCTGTTTCTCTCTCCCCCTGTTTCTCTCCCCCTGTTTCTCTCCCTCTGTTTCTCTCTCCCCCTGTTTCTCTCTCCCCCTGTTTCTCTCCCTCTGTTTCTCTCTCCCCCTGTTTCTCTCCCCCTGTTTCTCTCTCCCCCTGTTTCTCTCCCTCTGTTTCTCTCCCTTTGTTTCTCTCTCCCTCTGTTTCTCTCTCCCTCTGTTTCTCTCCCCCTGTTTCTCTCCCCCTGTTTCTCTCTCCCCATGTTTCTCTCTCCCCCTGTTTCTCTCCCCCTGTTTCTCTCCCCCTGTTTCTCTCTCCCTCTGTTTCTCTCTCCCCCTGTTTCTCTCTCCCCCTGTTTCTCTCTCCCCCTGTTTCTCTCCCTCTGTTTCTCTCCCCCTGTTTCTCTCCCCCTGTTTCTCTCTCCCCCTGTTTCTCTCTCCCCCTGTTTCTCTCCCTCTGTTTCTCTCTCCCTCTGTTTCTCTCTCCCCCTGTTTCTCTCTCCCCCTGTTTCTCTCCCCCTGTTTCTCTCTCCCCCTGTTTCTCTCCCTCTGTTTCTCTCTCCCCCTGTTTCTCTCCCCCTGTTTCTCTCTCCCCCTGTTTCTCTCCCTCTGTTTCTCTCTCCCCCTGTTTCTCTCCCTCTGTTTCTCTCCCCCTGTTTCTCTCCCTCTGTGTCTCTCTCCCCCTGTTTCTCTCCCCCCCTGTTTCTCTCCCTCTGTTTCTCTCTCCCCCTGTTTCTCTCCCCCTGTTTCTCTCCCCCTGTTTCTCTCCCTCTGTTTCTCTCCCTCTGTTTCTCTCCCCCTGTTTCTCTCTCCCCCTGTTTCTCTCCCTCTGTTTCTCTCCCCCTGTTTCTCTCCCTCTGTTTCTCTCTCCCCCTGTTTCTCTCTCCCCCTGTTTCTCTCCCCCTGTTTCTCTCCCTCTGTTTCTCTCTCCCCCTGTTTCTCTCTCCCCCTGTTTCTCTCCCCCTGTTTCTCTCTCCCCCTGTTTCTCTCCCTCTGTTTCTCTCCCTTTGTTTCTCTCTCCCTCTGTTTCTCTCTCCCTCTGTTTCTCTCCCCCTGTTTCTCTCCCCCTGTTTCTCTCTCCCCCTGTTTCTCTCTCCCCCTGTTTCTCTCCCCCTGTTTCTCTCCCTCTGTTTCTCTCTCCCCCTGTTTCTCTCCCCCTGTTTCTCTCTCCCTCTGTTTCTCTCTCCCCCTGTTTCTCTCTCCCCCTGTTTCTCTCTCCCCCTGTTTCTCTCCCTCTGTTTCTCTCCCCCTGTTTCTCTCCCCCTGTTTCTCTCTCCCCCTGTTTCTCTCTCCCCCTGTTTCTCTCCCCCTGTTTCTCTCTCCCTCTGTTTCTCTCTCCCCCTGTTTCTCTCTCCCCCTGTTTCTCTCCCCTGTTTCTCTCTCCCCCTGTTTCTCTCCCTCTGTTTCTCTCTCCCCCTGTTTCTCTCCCCCTGTTTCTCACTCCCCCTGTTTCTCTCCCTCTGTTTCTCTCTCCCCCTGTTTCTCTCCCTCTGTTTCTCTCCCCCTGTTTCTCTCCCTCTGTGTCTCTCTCCCCCTGTTTCTCTCCCCCCCTGTTTCTCTCCCTCTGTTTCTCTCTCCCCCTGTTTCTCTCCCCCTGTTTCTCTCCCCCTGTTTCTCTCCCTCTGTTTCTCTCCCTCTGTTTCTCTCCCCCTGTTTCTCTCTCCCCCTGTTTCTCTCCCTCTGTTTCTCTCCCCCTGTTTCTCTCCCTCTGTTTCTCTCTCCCCCTGTTTCTCTCTCCCCCTGTTTCTCTCCCCCTGTTTCTCTCCCTCTGTTTCTCTCTCCCCCTGTTTCTCTCTCCCCCTGTTTCTCTCCCTCTGTTTCTCTCTCCCCCTGTTTCTCTCCCCCTGTTTCTCTCTCCCCCTGTTTCTCTCCCTCTGTTTCTCTCCCTTTGTTTCTCTCTCCCTCTGTTTCTCTCTCCCTCTGTTTCTCTCCCCCTGTTTCTCTCCCCCTGTTTCTCTCTCCCCCTGTTTCTCTCTCCCCCTGTTTCTCTCCCCCTGTTTCTCTCCCTCTGTTTCTCTCTCCCCCTGTTTCTCTCCCCCTGTTTCTCTCTCCCTCTGTTTCTCTCTCCCCCTGTTTCTCTCTCCCCCTGTTTCTCTCTCCCCCTGTTTCTCTCCCTCTGTTTCTCTCCCCTTGTTTCTCTCCCCCTGTTTCTCTCTCCCCCTGTTTCTCTCTCCCCCTGTTTCTCTCCCTCTGTTTCTCTCTCCCTCTGTTTCTCTCTCCCCCTGTTTCTCTCTCCCCCTGTTTCTCTCCCCCTGTTTCTCTCCCTCTGTTTCTCTCTCCCCCTGTTTCTCTCCCCCTTTTTCTCTCTCCCCCTGTTTCTCTCCCTCTGTTTCTCTCTCCCCCTGTTTCTCTCCCTCTGTTTCTCTCCCCCTGTTTCTCTCCCTCTGTGTCTCTCTCCCCCTGTTTCTCTCCCCCCCTGTTTCTCTCCCTCTGTTTCTCTCTCCCCCTGTTTCTCTCCCCCTGTTTCTCTCCCCCTGTTTCTCTCCCTCTGTTTCTCTCCCTCTGTTTCTCTCCCCCTGTTTCTCTCTCCCCCTGTTTCTCTCCCTCTGTTTCTCTCCCCCTGTTTCTCTCCCTCTGTTTCTCTCCCCCTGTTTCTCTCTCCCCCTGTTTCTCTCCCCCTGTTTATCTCCCCCTGTTTCTCTCCCCCTGTTTCTCTCCCCCTGTTTATCTCCCCCTGTTTCTCTCCCCCTGTTGCTCTCCCCCTGTTTCTCTCTCCCCCTGTTTATCTCCCTCTGTTTCTCTCCCCCTGTTTCTCTCTCCCCCTGTTTCTCTCCCCCTGTTTATCTCCCCCTGTTTCTCTCCCCCTGTTTCTCTCCCCCTGTTTATCTCCCCCTGTTTCTCTCCCTCTGTTTCTCTCCCCCTGTTTCTCTCCCCCTGTTTCTCTCCCCCTGTTTCTCTCCCCCTGTTTATCTCCCCCTGTTTCTCTCCCTCTATTTCTCTCCCCCTGTTTCTCTCTCCCCCTGTTTCTCTCTCCCCCTGTTTCTCTCCCCCTGTTTCTCTCTCCCCCCGTTTCTCTCCCTCTGTTTCTCTCCCTCTAATTATCTCTCCCTGTTTCTCTCTCTCCCTGTTTCTCCCTCCCCCTGTTTCTCTCCCCCTGTTTCTCTCCCCTGTTTCTCTCCCTCTGTTTCTCTCTCCCCCTGTTTCTCTCCATCTGTTTCTCTCACCCTCTGTTTCTCTCTCCCCCTGTTTCTCTCCCCCTGTTTCTCTCCCCCTGTTTCTCTCCCTCTGTTTCTCTCCCTCTGTTTCTCTCTCCCTGTTTCTCTCTCCCCCTGTTTCTCTCCCCCTGTTTCTCTCCCCCTGTTTCTCTCCCCCTGTTTCTCTCCCCCTGTTTCTCTCCCCCTGTTTCTCTCTCCCCCTGTTTCTCTCCATCTGTTTCTCTCACCCTCTGTTTCTCTCTCCCCCTGTTTCTCTCCCCCTGTTTCTCTCCCCCTGTTTCTCTCCCTCTCTTTCTCTCTCCCTCTGTTTCTCTCTCTCTCTGTTTCTCTCCCTCTGTTTCTCTCTCCCCCTGTTTCTCTCTCCCCCTGTTTCTCTCCCTCTGTTTCTCTCCCCCTGTTTCTCTCCCTCTGTTTCTCTCCCCCTGTTTCTCTCTCCCCCTGTTTCTCTCCCCCTGTTTATCTCCCCCTGTTTCTCTCCCCCTGTTTCGCTCCCCCTGTTTATCTCCCCCTGTTTCTCTCCCTCTGTTTCTCTCCCCCTGTTTCTCTCTCCCCCTGTTTCTCTCTCCCCCTGTTTCTCTCTCCCCCCGTTTCTCTCCCTCTGTTTCTCTCCCTCTGTTTATCTCTCCCTGTTTCTCTCTCTCCCTGTTTCTCCCTCCCCCTGTTTCTCTACCCCTGTTTCTCTCCCCCTGTTTCTCTCCCTCTGTTTCTCTCCCCCTGTTTCTCTTTCTGCCTGTTTCTCTCCCTCTGTTTCTCTCCCCCTGTTTCTCTCCCTCTGTTTCTCTCTCCCTGTTTCTCTCTCCCCCTGTTTCTCTCCCCCTGTTTCTCTCCCCCTGTTTCTCTCCCCCTGTTTCTCTCCCCCTGTTTCTCTCCCCCTGTTTCTCTCTCCCCCTGTTTCTCTCCATCTGTTTCTCTCACCCTCTGTTTCTCTCTCCCCCTGTTTCTCTCCCCCTGTTTCTCTCCCCCTGTTTCTCTCCCTCTGTTTCTCTCCCTCTGTTTCTCTCTCCCTGTTTCTCTCTCCCCCTGTTTCTCTCCCCCTGTTTCTCTCCCCCTGTTTCTCTCCCCCTGTTTCTCTCCCCCTGTTTCTCTCTCCCCCTGTTTCTCTCCATCTGTTTCTCTCACCCTCTGTTTCTCTCTGCCCCTGTTTCTCTCCCCCTGTTTCTCTCCCCCTGTTTCTCTCCCTCTCTTTCTCTCTCCCTCTGTTTCTCTCTCTCTCTGTTTCTCTCCCTCTGTTTCTCTCTCCCCCTGTTTCTCTCTCCCCCTGTTTCTCTCCCTCTGTTTCTCTCCCCCTGTTTCTCTCCCTCTGTTTCTCTCCCCCTGTTTCTCTCTCCCCCTGTTTCTCTCCCCCTGTTTCTCTCCCCCTGTTTCTCTCTCCCTGTTTCTCTCCCCCTGTTTCTCTCCCCCTGTTTCTCTCCCTCTGTTTCTCTCCCCCTGTTTATCTCCCTCTGTTTCTCTCCCCCTGTTTCTCTCCCCCTGTTTCTCTCCCTCTGTTTCTCTCCCTCTGTTTCTCTCTCCCTGTTTCTCTCTCCCCCTGTTTCTCTCCCCCTGTTTCTCTCCCCCTGTTTCTCTCCCCCTGTTTCTCTCTCCCCCTGTTTCTCTCCATCTGTTTCTCTCACCCTCTGTTTCTCTCTCCCCCTGTTTCTCTCCCCCTGTTTCTCACCCCCTGTTTCTCTCCCTCTCTTTCTCTCTCCCTCTGTTTCTCTCTCTCTCTGTTTCTCTCCCTCTGTTTCTCTCTCCCCCTGTTTCTCTCTCCCCCTGTTTCTCTCTCCCTGTTTCTCTCCCCCTGTTTCTCTCCCTCTGTTTCTCTCTCCCCCTGTGGTGTTGATGGTATCCTCAATGAAATGATAAAATATACAGACCACAAATTTCAATTAGCTATACTTAAACTCTTTAACATCATCCTTAGCTCTGGCATCTACCCCAATATTTGGAACCAAGGACTGATCACCCCAATCCACAAAAGTGGAGACAAATTTGACCCCAATAACTACCGTGGGATATGCGTCAACAGCAACCTTGGGAAAATCCTCTGCATTATCATTAACAGCAGACTAGTTCATTTCCTCAGTGAAAACAATGTACTGAGCAAATGTCAAATTGGCTTTTTACCAAATTACCGTACGACAGACCACGTATTCACCCTGCACACCCTAATTGACAAACAAACAAACCAAAACAAAGGCAAAGTCTTCTCATGCTTTGTTGATTTCAAAAAAGCTTTTGACTCAATTTGGCATGAGGGTCTGCTATACAAATTGATGGAAAGTGGGGTTGGGGGGAAAACATACGACATTATAAAGTCCATGTACACAAACAACAAGTGTGCGGTTAAAATTGGCAAAAAACACACACATTTCTTTCCACAGGACCATGGGGTGAGACAGGGATGCAGTTTAAGCCCCACTCTCTTCAACATATATATCAACGAATTGGCGAGGGCACTAGAACAGTCTGCAGCACCCGGCGTCACCCTACTAGAATCTGAAGTCAAATGTCTACTGTTTGCTGATGATCTGGTGCTTCTGTCACCAACCAAGGAGGGCCTACAGCAGCACCTAGATCTTCTGCACAGATTCTGTCAGACCTGGGCCCTGACAGTAAATCTCAGTAAGACAAAAATAATGGTGTTCCAAAAAAGGTCCAGTTGCCAGGACCACAAATACAAATTCCATCTAGACACCGTTGCCCTAGAGCACACAAAAAACTATACATACCTCGGCCTAAACATCAGCGCCACAGCAGGTGCAGGTGCCAAGACCAGAGTAGGCGCGTAAACAAGATGGCGTATTGAATAGAAATCGGTACAAAACACCTCAAGATAAAAACATAATATTCAAAATCAGTAAGTTAGACTAAATATTAGCATTTCATATA
Organism: Coregonus lavaretus; assembly: GCF_964263955.1. NCBI lineage: Eukaryota > Metazoa > Chordata > Actinopteri > Salmoniformes > Salmonidae > Coregonus > Coregonus lavaretus. Next base: position 4,524 of record NW_028163159.1, on the reverse strand, counting down.
TTCGCAGTTAATATAATTCAATCTGGATAATAACAGAAATAAGATCATAAGGCTAGAGAAATATATCGACAAATATTACTACAACAAGCAACACCCAAACATGACTGAAGACAAGCGTGGAGAGCCGATCCCCAAAAGAAAACGCGACTCATCGACAGATACAGATGATATATGCTTTTCACCACTAGGTATGGTAAGTGTGGAAAGCGACCTGTTGAAGTCGATAAATGACAAATTGGGCATATTAGAACTGGTCAGTAAAGACGTAAAAGAGTTGAAAGCGAGTCTTCAAATGAGTGACGAAAAAGCTTTGGTAATGGAGAAAGAAACCAAAGAAATAAAAGTGACAGTCTCTAAAATGGAAACGGACGTTAGGGAATTAAAAAAAGGAGAACAATCTTCTGAGAGAAGCCTTACTAGACATCCAAACAAGATCGATGAGGGAAAATCTAGTACTTACGGGTATTCAGGAAAAGGAGGGAGAAATAACAGAGAATATTATGAAGGACTTCCTGCATACAGCGCTACAAATCCCACTCGAGGCTGTCGATAAAATCCAACTCGAACGTGTACATCGTTTCGGAAAAAGAGGACAGAAATATGAGCGCCCAATCGTTGCCAAATTTGCTTTTTTTAAGGACAAAGCTATGGTGAAAAGCCTGGGAAAAAGACTTGCTGGCACGAAAATAGGCATGAATGATCAGTTCCCGAAGGAGATTGTAGAAAGGCGCAAAGTTCTGTATCCAATCTTCAAGGAAAACAGATTAAAAGGGAAACGTGTTGCACTAGTGGTGGATAAATTATATATTGACAACCAAATGTTCAGAGACACAAAGACTACTCCATGGCTATTCTAAAAGTTGTAATGGAGGAGTCAAATATTGGAGCACCTGATACTAGCAATGATAGGGATTGTAATATTAAATAATATTTATAGTAAGTATACTATTTTATAAATGGATAAAACGATATAACAAGCAGAATAATACATCTTTATATACAAATAATTAGAACATGGATTTTTTGGCGGGAGGTTGTTGTTTTGGCGGATGGTTGTTGTGGTTGGTCCTGTGTTCTCTCTGGCGTCCTTTCCCCCTTGCAGCAGATGTGGATGCGGGTGCGTTTGCACGCTCGGCCCATTTCTTCCGCAGTCAACCATGTGGTGTGCATTTTTGTGTTTGAAAAGGTACGGCGTTAAGTGAGTGAGAGGGGAAATGGTTGCATATCCCAGAGCCGACCGGGGGTCTATGAACAGGGGTAGTGAGAGAGAGAGCTTTCAATTTTGTGTAGATGAGGGATATACATTTTTAAATATAGTATACATCTAATCTAATTATTCATTGTCCTATCATGATGGAAAGATCCCTAACCCTATAACCTGGACCACCTGAGCGACCCATACACCAAAGAGAAGTTCCCATCTATTTTATGGACCTGCTGTGAATATGCAGCCTAAATAGAGAAATAAATGCGGTCAGAGACCTACTTGAGCAGCACCGCCCCCTCAAGATTCTGAGCCTGCCTGGCAGGGTTGGTCCTACAAAGCCAGAGCCCCCTGATGGGAGAGCATAATATACAAGGAAATTCTCAAAGCTGCTAATGAGAACCTTGACGACCTTTTACCTAGCCGGTGGGGATTCCGGTGGGGTACGCCCACCCAGGTAGTGGCAGTGCTGGCAACACTGGCTGCAGTAACCCATGGGGAGGGGGTCACACTCGGACAATCAGAGAGGGGGTTTATCATTGTGGCCCAGGTGGCACAAAATAATCAAAGGTCTGACCGCATGGAGATGCTTGGGAAAATGGTTACAACAGGGGATCAGAGTGTTTGTGTCTCAGGTGAAGAGGGTGGATCTGATCTCCATCACCTAGGACTTGACATAGATTAAGTAGATTAATCAAATCTCACATTGTTATCAATTTCTGCTCAATTTGCATGCTTTCTCAATCAGCTTTAACTGTATGTGCACTCGTAGATCAAGTTATTTCTCGAGTTGGGCTCTGGGATATAACAGCCGTTGAGTATCGGATTTTATGGTGGATTGTGGAGGAGGGGGGTTGAGTGTGTTGGAGTATGTGAGTATGTGCGTGTGTGCTGGTCTGGCATCTGTTGTGGGGGGGGGTGGGGATGTTGGGGGGGGGGGGTATGGGATGGACCGCGGGAATTATTTGCTAGGATAATAATTGCTTGTCAATGAATTAAATGTAATACAATGGCAATCCTGGTTATATGTTAGAATCCTATGCGTGAACTGCCGACATTATCACGCATATTAATTGATAATGATGGAAAATAGGATATGCATAATAAAAAATAAAAAAAAGGTTATATAGATATATATATATAGAGGTGAAAGCATTGGAAATGCTTTTGGCGGTTAACCTGCTTCTGTTTTGTGGGTGGCACTGTGTGCTGTTTTCGATGGATGGGTCCTGGCCTCTCGGGGCCTTAGGGATACGGAGGGACGTGGGGGGGATGCTGATCACTGGGATGACGGCTCAACTTGGGATGGGGAGGGGCTTTAGCGGGGGAATTAGTGGAGAACAATTGAAGGGTTACTCCGTAGCAATGCAAATATCACGGTACAGCTATATGGACACTCAATCATTACGCTATTTTTTATTGGTAAATTTACAAACATATATAATGATAAATAGACTTGAAACTTGTATCTCATTATGGTGTATGGTGAAATAAGTATAGCCAGTTATAATTGTAATGGCTTAGCTGATAATAACAAAAGAAGAACAATATTTACATGGCTCAAAGAGAAGGAATATAATATATATTGTATACAGGAAACTCATTCAACAATTCGAGATGAAGTAGCGTGGAAAAAAGAATGGGGGGGGGGGGAAATATACTTCTCCCATGGGCAAAGAAATTCAAAAGGGGTGATGATATTAATTAATAGTAATTTCGATCCGAATGTGCAAATTGTCCAAATAGATACGCAAGGTAGATGGATTATTTTAAATATGGTATTGGACCATAAACAGATATGGCTCATTAACCTTTAAGGACCAAATAATGATGATCCACAATTCTTTGACAATATATATAATAAATTATCAAGCCTGCAAGCAACTCAAGACAATATTATTATGGTGGGGGATTATAATACTGTTTTAAATAGCTCAATGGACCGAAAAGGAAATCACACCACAAACAATCACCCACATGCTATTAAGGAAATTGTGAATGTCATGGATACATTAGAACTAGTAGATATATGGAGGCTTAAATATGCTGATCTAGTGAGATATACATGGCGGAGACTGAATCAAGCTAGTCGTCTTGACTTCTTTCTTATCTCATTCTCGTTGGCACCAAAAGTAAAAAAAAGTGTTGATAGGGGACAGAATGCGGTCAGACCATCATATAATAGGCATATACATTACTCTGACTGAATTTCCACGTGGGCGAGGATATTGGAAATTTAATCAAAGCCTATTAGATGATAATTTATTTATAATTAGAACAAAGGAATTTATAACTGACTTTTTCCAACATAACATAGGTACAGCGAATCCCCTTATTGTATGGGACACCTTTAAATGTGCCTTTAGAGGCCATGCAATTCAGTACTCATCTCGAAAACAAAAGCAATTTAGGTCAAAAGAGTTTATACTAAGAAAGGAAATAGAAAGTCTAACAGAACTGATAGATGGCAATAAAAACTGTAACATAGAGGCTCAGAATAAATTAGAGGAAAAACAAAAAGAAATGGAAAAACTTATTCAAGAAAGATCAAGTGTAATATATTATAAAAATAAAGCAAACTGGATGGAATATGGGGAAAAATGCACAAAATTCTTTTTTAATCTTCAACATAGGAATGCTACCAAAAAGAACTTAATGAAACTGGTTACAATTGACGGAGTCACCCATAATTCACCTAATGATATTTTGAAGGAAGAAACAAAGTATTTTAAGCATATGTTTTCTTTTCAGTCGCCTCCATCTCCTCTAACTGAAGCTAATTGTAGAGTTTTTTTTCCTATTGATAATGTCAAATTAACAGCCACACAGAAAGACTCATGTGAAGGTGAAATTACAGAGGAGGAACTTCTGGATGCAATTAAAGACTTTAAGTCCGGGAAAACTCCAGGGTTGGATGGCATACCAATCGAGGTATACCAAACCTTTTTTGATATACTAAGAGGACCGTTATTAGCATGTTTTAACCACTCCTATGTAAATGGTAGATTATCTGACACTCAAGAAGAAGGTCTGATCTCATTATTACTGAAACAGGATACAAGTGGAAGATATAAAGATCCAGTCCATTTACAAAATTGGAGGCCCCTTACACTTCAGTGTTGTGATGCAAAAATCCTAGCAAAATGTATAGCGCATAGAATTAAAAAGGTATTGTCGGATATTATTCATTCTAATCAGACAGGTTTTTTACATGGAAGATACATTGGAGATAATATAAGGCAAGTATTGGAAACAATAGAACACTATGGAAAATATGGGAAACCAGGCCTGCTATTCATAGCAGACTTCGAAAAGGCATT
>NW_028163160.1:2500-7500 GCF_964263955.1 Coregonus lavaretus | reverse complement strand
TCACTCTGCGACCCACACGAAGATCACTCCGCGACCCACATGCTGCATTTACATTTACATTTAAGTCATTTAGCAGACGCTCTTATCCAGAGTGACTTACAAATTGGTGCATTCACCCTATAGCCAGTGGGATAACCACTTTACAATCGTTTTTTTTGGGGGGGGTAGAAGGATTACTTTATCCTATCCCAGGTATTCCTTAAAGAGGTGGGGTTTCAAGTGTCTCCGGAAGGTGGTGAGTGACTTCGCTGTCCTGGCGTCGTGAGGGAGCTTGTTCCACCATTGGGGTGCCAGAGCAGCGAACAGTTTTGACTGGGCTGAGCGGGAACTGTGCTTCTGTAGAGGTAGGGGAGCCAGCAGGCCAGAGGTGGATGAACGCAATGCCCTCGTTTGGGTGTAGGGACTGATCAGAGCCTGAAGGTACGGAGGTGCCGTTCCCCTCACAGCTCCATAGGCAAGCACCATGGTCTTGTAGCAGATGCAAGCTTCAACTGGAAGCCAGTGGAGGAGCGGGGTGACGTGAGAGAACTTGGGAAGGTTGAAAACCAGACGGGCTGCAGCGTTCTGGATGAGTTGTAGGGGTTTAATGGCACAGGCAGGGAGCCCAGCCAACAGCGAGTTGCAGTAATCCAGACGGGAGATGAAAAGTGCCTGGATTAGGACCTGTGCCGCTTCCTGTGTAAGGCAGGGTCGTACTCTGCGAATGTTGTAGAGCATGAACCTACAGGATCGGGTCACCGCCTTGATGTTAGCGGAGAACGACAGGGTGTTGTCCAGGGTCACGCCTAGGCTCTTCGCACTCTGGGAGGAGGACACAACAGAGTTGTCAACCGTGATGGCGAGATCATGGAACGGGCAGTCCTTACCCGGGAGGAAGAGCAGCTCCGTCTTGCCGAGGTTCAGCTTGAGGTGGGGATCCTTGTCTGCCAGACATGCAGAGATACGATTCGCCACCTGCTGTCGTTCAGCAGCAGACGATGCGCTGTCAGCCATTCCCACTCACCATTACTCACCACTGTCATCAAATGGACTCAAACTAGTCACAAGTTCTGACTGAGCTCAATCGTCATGAAACGCAAATACAGCGTTTTGTTTTTCTCTCTTTCATACAAATTTAGAGAAATAATGAGGAGCGCCAACAACGTGATTTGTGAGGGGAAGTGTTTAGTGATGAGTCTCTCAAAACAAACAAATTAATAAAACGACACATCCTGACCAAACATCCACAGCACAACGGTAAACCCAGGGAGTTCTTTCAGAACAGGGCAGAATGCTTTAGGAAGCAGTGCTTCGACAGGTGGTGATGATGAGCAGAAATAAGGGAGTACTGTCTCTCATAGTAGTCGATGTTTCTCTTTCAAACAATCCCCTTGTACACAGCTAATAGCTAACGTTAGCCAAAACAATCCCCTTGTACACAGCTAATAGCTAACGTTAGCCAAAGCAATCTAGCTACTGATGATGCAACCCTAAGTAACAGTACAGATGAAGATGAACAATGATCAGGCCTACTGTACATCTACTGTAGAAATTATTGTTGAAAACTAGTCTAGGTTGGAACTGTTGCCGTTAAAATACAAGTCATAATTTTTCTTCTGAACTGGAATAAACTGATTGAAGCAAGATGCTTTTTGAGGTTAACACACTCACACAGTTCTGGGTTGCTCATCTACAACAGGAAGCGGGCTCCTGCCTGACTGACAAAGCATTAGATGTTCTGATCCAGTTTGGCACCACATACCTATGCGAGTCACGGGTCTCAACTCTGGCATACTTAAAAAACAAGTACATGGTTTCCATGTGTTTGATACCATTCCATTGACTCCATTCCATCCATTGACTCCATTCCATCCATTGACTCCATTCCATCCATTGACTCCATTCCATCCATTGACTCCATTCCATCCATTGACTCCATTCCATCCATTGACTCCATTCCATCCATTGACTCCATTCCATTCCATTGACTCCATTCCATCCATTGACTCCATTCCATCCATTGACTCCATTCCATCCATTGACTCCATTCCATCCATTGACTCCATTCCAGCCATTGACTCCATTCCAGCCATTGACTCCATTCCATCCATTCACTCCATTCCATCCATTGACTCCATTCCATTGACTCCATTCCATCCATTGACTCCATTCCATCCATTGACTCCATTCCATCCATTGACTCCATTCCATCCATTGACTCCATTCCAGCCATTGACTCCATTCCATCCATTGACTCCATTCCATCCATTGACTCCATTCCATCCATTCACTCCATTCCATCCATTGACTCCATTCCATCCATTCACTCCATTCCATCCATTGACTCCATTCCATTGACTCCATTCCATTGACTCCATTCCATCCATTGACTCCATTCCATCCATTGACTCCATTCCATCCATTGACTCCATTCCATCCATTGACTCCATTCCAGCCATTGACTCCATTCCATCCATTGACTCCATTCCATCCATTGACTCCATTCCAGCCATTGACTCCATTCCAGCCATTGACTCCATTCCAGCCATTGACTCCATTCCATCCATTGACTCCATTCCATCCATTGACTCCATTCCATCCATTGACTCCATTCCATCCATTGACTCCATTCCAGCCATTGACTCCATTCCATCCATTGACTCCATTCCATCCATTGACTCCATTCCAGCCATTGACTCCATTCCATCCATTCACTCCATTCCATCCATTGACTCCATTCCATTGACTCCATTCCATTGACTCCATTCCATCCATTGACTCCATTCCATCCATTATTATGAGCCGTCCTCCCCTCAGCTGCCTCCACTGTTGTGTGTGTGTGAATACCTGAGTCTGCTGGATCTCACTGAGCAGGGACAGAGGGTGTGTGTGAATACCTGAGTCTGCTGGATCTCACTGAGCAGGGACAGAGGGTGTGTGAATACCTGAGTCTGCTGGATCTCACTGAGCAGGGACAGAGGGTGTGTGTGAATACCTGAGTCTGCTGGATCTCACTGAGCAGGGACAGAGGGTGTGTGTGAATACCTGAGTCTGCTGGATCTCACTGAGCAGGGACAGAGGGTGTGTGAGTACCTGAGTCTGCTGGATCTCACTGAGCAGGGACAGAGGGTGTGTGTGAGTACCTGAGTCTGCTGGATCTCACTGAACAGGGACAGAGGGTGTGTGTGAATACCTGAGTCTGCTGGATCTCACTGAGCAGGGACAGAGGGTGTGTGTGAATACCTGAGTCTGCTGGATCTCACTGAGCAGGGACAGAGGGTGTGTGAGTACCTGAGTCTGCTGGATCTCACTGAGCAGGGACAGAGGGTGTGTGTGAGTACCTGAGTCTGCTGGATCTCACTGAACAGGGACAGAGGGTGTGTGTGAATACCTGAGTCTGCTGGATCTCACTGAACAGGGACAGAGGGTGTGTGAATACCTGAGTCTGCTGGATCTCACTGAGCAGGGAAAGAGGGTGTGTGAGTACCTGAGTCTGCTGGATCTCACTGAGCAGGGACAGAGGGTGTGTGTGAATACCTGAGTCTGCTGGATCTCACTGAGCAGGGACAGAGGGTGTGTGTGAATACCTGAGTCTGCTGGATCTCACTGAGCAGGGACAGAGGGTGTGTGTGAATACCTGAGTCTGCTGGATCTCACTGAACAGGGACAGAGGGTGTGTGTGAATACCTGAGTCTGCTGGATCTCACTGAGCAGGGACAGAGGGTGTGTGTGAATACCTGAGTCTGCTGGATCTCACTGAGCAGGGACAGAGGGTGTGTGAGTACCTGAGTCTGCTGGATCTCACTGAGCAGGGACAGAGGGTGTGTGTGAGTACCTGAGTCTGCTGGATCTCACTGAACAGGGACAGAGGGTGTGTGTGAATACCTGAGTCTGCTGGATCTCACTGAGCAGGGACAGAGGGTGTGTGTGAATACCTGAGTCTGCTGGATCTCACTGAGCAGGGACAGAGGGTGTGTGAGTACCTGAGTCTGCTGGATCTCACTGAGCAGGGACAGAGGGTGTGTGTGAGTACCTGAGTCTGCTGGATCTCACTGAACAGGGACAGAGGGTGTGTGTGAATACCTGAGTCTGCTGGATCTCACTGAACAGGGACAGAGGGTGTGTGAATACCTGAGTCTGCTGGATCTCACTGAGCAGGGAAAGAGGGTGTGTGAGTACCTGAGTCTGCTGGATCTCACTGAGCAGGGACAGAGGGTGTGTGTGAATACCTGAGTCTGCTGGATCTCACTGAGCAGGGACAGAGGGTGTGTGTGAATACCTGAGTCTGCTGGATCTCACTGAGCAGGGACAGAGGGTGTGTGTGAATACCTGAGTCTGCTGGATCTCACTGAACAGGGACAGAGGGTGTGTGAATACCTGAGTCTGCTGGATCTCACTGAGCAGGGACAGAGGGTGTGTGAATACCTGAGTCTGCTGGATCTCACTGAGCAGGGACAGAGGGTGTGTGTGAGTACCTGAGTCTGCTGGATCTCACTGAGCAGGGACAGAGGGTGTGTGTGAGTACCTGAGTCTGCTGGATCTCACTGAGCAGGGACAGAGGGTGTGTGTGAGTACCTGAGTCTGCTGGATCTCACTGAGCAGGGACAGAGGGTGTGTGTGAGTACCTGAGTCTGCTGGATCTCACTGAGCAGGGACAGAGGGTGTGTGTGAGTACCTGAGTCTGCTGGATCTCACTGAGCAGGGACAGAGGGTGTGTGTGAGTACCTGAGTCTGCTGGATCTCACTGAGCAGGGACAGAGGGTGTGTGTGAATACCTGAGTCTGCTATATCTCACTGAACAGGGACAGAGGGTGTGTGTGAGTACCTGAGTCTGCCGGATCTCACTGAACAGGGACAGAGGGTGTGTGTGAGTACCTGAGTCTGCTGGATCTCACTGAGCAGGGACAGAGGGTGTGTGAATACCTGAGTCTGCTGGATCTCACTGAGCAGGGACAGAGGGTGTGTGTGAATACCTGAGTCTGCTGTATCTCCCTGAACAGGGACAGAGGGTGTGTGTGAAT